>NW_025938437.1:3549-8366 GCF_000764305.2 Hyalella azteca | reverse complement strand
GGCAGTCAGCATATAGGCAGTCAGTGTATTCGGCGGACAGTGTATAGGCAGTCAGTATATAGGCAGTCAGCATATAGGCAGTCAGTGTATTCGGTGGACAGTGTAGGCAGTCAGTATATAGGCAGTCAGTGTATAGGCAGTCAGTATATAGGCAGTCAGTGAAGAGGCAGTCATTATATAGGAAGTCAGTATATAGCCAGTCAGCATATAGGCAGTCAGTGTATTCGGCGGACAGTGTATATGCAGGCAGTATATAGGCAGTCAGTGTATAAGCAGTCAGTATATAGGCAGTCAGTATAGAGGCAGTCAATATATAGGCAGTCAGTATATAGACAGTCAGCATATTGGCAGTCAGTGTATTCGGCGGACTTTGTATAGGCAGTCAGTATATAGACAGTCAGCATATAGGCAGTCAGTGTATTCGGCCGACAGTGTAGACAGTCAGTATATTGGCAGTCAGTGTATAGGCAGTCAGTATATAGGCAGTCAGCATATAGGCAGTCAGTGTATTCGGCGAACAGTGTATAGGCAGGCAGTATATAGGCAGTCAGTATATAGGCAGTCAGCAAATAGGCAGTCAGTGTATTCGCCGGACAGTGTATAGGCAGTCAGAATATAGGCAGTCGGCATATAGGCAGTCAGTGTATTCGGCGGACAGTGTAGGCAGTCAGTATATAGGCAGTCAGTGTATAGGCAGTCAGTATATAGGCAGTCAGTATAGAGGGAGTTAATATATAGGCAGTCAGTATATAGACAGTCAGCATTTAGGCAGTCAGTGTATTCGGCGGACAGTGTATAGGCAGGCAGTATATCGGCAGTCAGTGTATAGGCAGTCAGTATATAGGCAGTCAGTATAGAGGCAGTCAATATATAGGCAGTCAGTATATAGACAGTCAGCATATAGGCAGTCAGTGTATTCGGCGGACTGTGTTTAGGCAGTCAGTATATAGACAGTCGGCATATGGACAGTCAGTGTATTCGGCGGACAGTGTAGGCAGTCCGTATATAGGCAGTCAGTGTATAGGCAGTCAGTATATAGGCAGTCAGTATTGAGGCAGTCAATATATAGGCAGTCAGTATATAGACAGTCAGCATATATGCAGTCAGTGTATTCGGCGGACAGTGTATAGGCAGGCTTTATATAGGCTGTCAGTATATGGGACAGTTAGAATAATAACTATAACCGTCACCATTACAAAATAAGTAAATATCATTAAAGTAAATGAAAGTCAGTAAAAAAAAAAGGAACAGAAATAACACAGGCCTTTGGTCGTCATCGCGTGATCAGTGCTAGTGCACCAACAGCCGCGGGCTCGCGTCAGGTCTTTGCACGAATCTTATAACAACCTAAGCATATAACTGGCAATCATATGATCAATCTATTTAACAGGCAATCTTATGATCATTCAATTTAACAGGCAATCTTATAATCAATCTATTCAACAGACAATCTTATAATCAATCTATTTAACAGGCAATCTTATGATCAATCAATTTAGCAGGCAATCTGATGATCAATCTATTTAACAGGCAATCTTATAATCAATCTATTTAACAGGTAATTTTATAATCAATCTATTTAACAGGCAATCTTATAATCAGTCTATTCAACAGGCAATCTTATAATCAATCTATTTAACAGACAATCTTATGATCAATCAATTTAACAGGCAATCATATAATCAATCTATTTAACAGGCAATCTTATAATCAATCTATTTTCTAAAGGAATCATGAGTATTTATATTCCTTCAATGCGTCTTCAATAGAAGAATCGACAAAAATATTAGGCACAAAATAACAAAATTTGAACGATAATGTAAGCTCAACAGTGATTGTTTCGCTTGCGAGACCAAACATCACAAACTTTCACCGAATAAGGAATAATGTTGGGTATTATAGAAAGTTTATTGATAATTAAAATAACTGATGAAAGGTCAATTCGGAGTAAAGAAGATCGTTAGCTAATGACATTCACTAATTCACTTCTCGTAATGACTGAACTGAAAGGTGAAGTTCGGAAATCGAAAATAATAGTGAAATATAAAAAAAGATGATTTAATGGAACTTGACCTGAGCACCAGTGCTACCTAAATTACCACACGAAATTCACCATCAACACAAACACTAAATATATAAACTAAATATATATTAACTAAAGTAACACTAGCAGTGATGTCATAGATGCTCTATGACAAATAAATCTGAAAACAATGAGTTTTCGATCGGAAAACGATCTTAGGAGTTAAAAAAATCTTTTTATCATTTTCTCGAAATTTAAATAAGAATAAAAAATGTATATATAAAAAATATTGAAATAATATAACACAAGTAAAAACAGAAACATGAAACTTATTAAAATAGAACACAAGTTTGAGAAAAAACAATGATAAAAACTATCAAGATGCTCCGAAAATGAATAATAACGATACTTAAGCCCATCTATGTATATATTGTATGCTGCATAATTCAGCGCTCGTTACAGGATTCAAGCTGTGATTGTCACATGTGAACTCAATGACAATAAATTTTACGCACATGTATACATTTTTTGAGGATTCGTATGAATATTTCGCTCATAGATTCCTATTTATATTTCACTCATCAAAAGGTTCCGTCCAACTCGACTGCTCTGCAGGCCCAAATATCAAGACACTTGAGGTCCGCAAACTGCAAATTTAAAATGTTCATGTTCTTCATTCTAAATTTGTGGCCCTCCATGTGTCTCTCACCAGCCAATATCCAGTTGAAGATATTGACTGGCGTTGCGCCTCCGCTGCATCAGCTCGAATTTCTGGAACAAAATTTACCTTGCCAATAGATGGAATTTACTGACCAAACGCGGGGATTTCCAAGCAAAACTGCAAATTTTTTTGCTAAAACCGGGAATTTTCTTGCCTCAATTTACAAGCAATGCTAGGAATTTCCAAGCAATAAGCTGTACTGGGAATTTCTTCAAAACCACCGGGAATTTTACAGCCAATACCGGGCTTTCTCATGCCAATGCTGGGAATTCGCCACAAAATACCTAAATTTCCTTACAAATCTGAATGTTTTATAGCCTATACAGGGAGTTCCCAAGCCGTACCGGGGATTTTTTAGCCAATACGGGGAATTTCCTAGGTATTTCCGAAAATTGTCTTGCTAAATTAAATTACTTTTCCTTAATTACTAACGAAAAATTTCTTATCCAAAGCAAGAATAAGAAATTTCCTTGTCACTATCGGGAATTTTCTCGTCAGTACAGGGAATTTTCTCGCCAATATAAGGAATTTTCGCACTAATATAACAAAAATTCGGACCAATATAATGAATTTTCTCGCCTATACAGGGAATTTTCTCACCAATTCAGAATTGGATGTTTTCGGTTAATTTGTGTGCCCAAACATCGTGGATCAGCAATCTTCCAGCTCAGCACTTGGCGGTGGAGTAAACACCACACATTGTCCAACAAAAGAGCCTCTCAAAGCAATCAATGGAGATCCACGTCCTCTGAACTTCATTCTTTATTCGCTAAACCTTCACTGAAGAGGCGAAGTTTTGCGGTCTTGCGATGAGTGGACAAATTGGCAGAACTTCCATGCGCCTGAACAAGCGAAAGTGAAGAAACCTGCAGATGATACGACGCTCTCTACAACGAGTAGTTGCAAAAATTGTTTTCCGATTAATATTGAAGTCGCTATAAAATAAATGCAATACGCGATGACTGTATATCTCAAATTTTTGAGTTGATAGAATTAAATGAAGGCTTATCTATATATTAAAATATTATTTTTTGCGTTATTGCACAAAATCATCCCGCCTGAGGAAGAAAGGGCTGGCTTTAGAAAATAGAATAAAATTAATTTTATTCTATTATTGAATCAATAGAATTAGTATTATTATTAATTAATAATAAGTAGCATAATTACTAATTAATAATTAATACATATATATCGAAGCGGCACTCACATTTTTTGTATAGCAGAACTTCATGTTTGTATTATAAAACATAATCTTGTGTGACTTTACTCATACACAATAATTTCAGAGATGTATTTCGTGGTGCGAAGTCTTGGAAACGTATAAAATTTCGCGCGTTATTCCTTTGACGAAAATGAACATTTTTTTCGTAAAAATGAACCGTGTCAAACTAACATCATTTGAAAACATTCAATCATACTCAATAATTGCTCAGTTACAATTATTTGATGAAGGTCACCGAATATGTTCTTTAGGAAAAGACACGTATATAAATATTATGTTAAAGATATGTAAATACATACATTTTACCTAGATAGTGACCGTGCACGGCAAGTAAAGCGTACGGCGGTCTACGCAACAAGCCAATTCTCACGCAATTATGGCGTACGACGTTAACTTTCCTCAGAGGCAATTTCGTTTAAACGCAAGTTTGCAAATCCGGTCTGCCCTCTATAGGCCAGATAACGGCCGGCGATAGCGCGGCCGTAATTTTCAACAAAACTATTATAGGATCCCCCAGCGAACATACCAACAATGTTTCTGAGCCTCATGCTGTGAAAACATCATCATTATTAAATTAGAAAACAAACTTTGCGCTAGAGAAAATGGTTAGAAATTTTCATCCATCGTCTGCAATAACTTACACGGTCTCAGCCGAGCAAAGTGGAAATGAATTGAACAAATATGAAAGAAATTCCTAATCTACGCCATTTAATAAAAAATACATAGCGTATTTACTTAAAAATTAGATCAGTACGTTGACGCCACTTTACACTGAAGTGGACGCCGCATTACACTGAAGTGGACGCCACATTACACTGAAGTGGACGCCACATTACACTGAAGTGGACGCC
>NW_025938437.1:0-2851 GCF_000764305.2 Hyalella azteca | reverse complement strand
GACAGGCTTACGTGCATGGTTTGGAGGGAATGACTTCAATTAGAGAGACTCCGGTTACTGCCGTGCTTATACGTTCCTGGTTTGGTGGGAACGACTTTCATTAGAGTGACTCCGGTTACTGTCGCGCTTACGTGCCTGGTTTAACTCAATTTATTCAAATCACCCAATATCAATATTTCACACTAACTGCCATGCACAGATTGATTATATTGTGCATACTAATTGCTTGTAATTGTTATGACACGACGGATATTCATAATTTTTTATGAACGGTAGCCGTTCAGGTTATTCAACCGCCCGATAATTAATTAATTTAGCGTGAGGCAATTTTGTAACCTGGCGCTGACGTCCCCTTATTTTTCCCACTCACCCTCAATTTTCTCCCCTACCCTCTATTAAGGATACCCTCTATTGATGTGAAGTTAATCTCCCCCTCGCTGGAATATCGCAACTTTTCCAAACCTAGACAAAAAAAATGAATAAATTAATGAATAATAATAATAGTAATGGGACACTTCCTGCCTATCAATGGGCAAGCGATTGGGCTTTAGGAGTTAAATCAACGGCAAAACACATGATATACATAATAGTATACGTTATAATACATAAAATCATATAGATAAAAATATGCCAAATAAGTATAACAAATAGTGTACATACCTATAAACCTGTCTCTTATACACATCTAGATGTGTATAAGAGACAGGTATACCGGTATTAATTTTTCTTGATATGTTGTTGGTCTTGCAATTACTGTCTAATATTTTCTCGAATTTGTTTGTAAACTAAATAATTGTACCTTTTTCAGGATTCCTGAATTTTATAGCTTCTGCAATGGGAAGGCTGTCTCTTATACACATCTAGATGTGTATAAGAGACAGGTATATGTCTCATTGCTGTAGCTTGAAAACTGTAGGAGGAGATAGGTTTGCCGTGAGCGCAATAGGAGGTTTTCACCACGCCCAAAAAACTGGCGCGTGGCACGTAAAATGACGTAAAAGAGTCGTAACGTAGCCTAGATACCATAACTAAGCCTCAAACCAAGTCAGGAAGGCATAGAGCAACTGGCTGCACACCTCTCACCTCGCTGCCATGATGGGCACTAACTGCTTTGGCGACAGCAGGCTGTATTTATAGACCCGCCTTCGAATTACTCCCATTGGGATTACTGAAGGCCGCCCAGTACCGCCCCCTGTTCCACGGTGCGTTGTGTATGTAAAAATGCACGTAGAAAGATGATTCTGGTACCGTTGTACGCGTCAGAAAGAGGGCTTTAAGATGAGTATAAGCACCGGATAATGCCATAATTGGCCGCTTTACGTCAGACGTTCCTTTTTAGTGTGTCCAGCCTTCGAATTAATCCCATAGACATTACTGAAGGGCCCTCGAAACCGCCCCCCTTTAGGGAGCTGTCACGAAATCATTTTTCGACGTAGAGAGATGATTCTGGTACCGTTCGATGCGTCAGAAAGTAAGCTTTAAGATGAGCACAAAAACCGGAAAACGTCAAAATTGAAAATTTTAGGGTAGCCGGTCCCCTAAATTACGAATAAGATACTATACATGCATTTTTGTTAATAAATACTAAACGGGGATATTATTAAAAATATTTATCACGCACCATAGAATGTTCTATATGCTTCCCTGTATGTGCACGAGACCACATCCTAGAACACCAAGCTTTTTGAAGTTGGGGAATCGCTTTCACTTCACCCGCCGCTATATATCGACATGAATTCTCCGAGCAAGGGGAATATCTAAGGGAAAATAATTGAAGCAATTTCCCCACACGCATTGCCTCGTTAACAAAGTGTGAGGGCTTCTGTGTAGGATCTGCAGTGTGGGATTAAGGACATTAAGGGTTTGCCTTGCAACCGCAACTGCTGTACACGGGGAAGGTTTATGCCAGGAGGTGCGATGTAATGTAATACATTTAAAATATAATAAACTAGTGAAATAAAATAGTTACCCATGAGGAAATTATATTGATATGAATAGTTTTTTTCTGTATTTTAGTACTTAAAACAAATGCTTCTAACTACAAACCTGTTTTCACCAGGCTTTAGCTTGCACATTATGGGAAAAATATACACTTCTGAGGGGAAACTGATATATCTTCTGAGTACATCAAAATTTATTAATTTGCACAGCTTCCCTTCATCGGACTGAACCAGACTTCTATTTACAAATGAATTTCTCTGTGAAGATACGCAATTAATTCAGATTTCATCCTTAATCCCTGCTGGATGATTCTTGCAGGCAGCAGAGCTTTGATAGCGTTTCCGCAGCACTAAAAAAAAATGACAACGCGTTGTTCAAAAAGTGATGTATTTTTTGTATCCGCATGGGTTATTCTGACCCATTTTCCCATGGAGTACAGGGCGCATCAGTACTGTGGGCAGAAAGAGTGTCATTTTTTTGGACATAATGACAGATTCATTTTTCTGCGCGTGTTCTGCAGCAATAGGAAGTTTTCTGTCGGTAATCCGCGGCGTGCGCATTGCAGCGTCGGCCTGCAGAACTGTGGCGGCCGCGGCATAAACTATGCAATTTAGGAGCCGTCTTAAGCTCAAAGAAGCCAATCCTGTTATTTGCAGCGTACCAGATATCTGACGTCAAATCAACGTCGAATTAAACGTTGTTTGGTGGAATTAACAGGAGCCGTCTTAAGCTCAGAGAAGCCAATCCTGTTATTTGGAGCGTAGCAGATATCTGACGTTAAATTAACGTCGAATTAAACGTTGTTTGACGGAATCAACAGGAGCCGTCTTAGGCTCAAAGAAGCAAATCCTGTTATTTGCAGCGTACCAGATATCTGACGTTAAATTAACGTCGAATTAAACGTTGTTTG
>NW_025938436.1:0-577 GCF_000764305.2 Hyalella azteca | reverse complement strand
ATGTACAGGAAGTCATGCCCTAGAGTTGTGCAAAGTTTCGAGTCAATTCATTGCTTTATCGCCGAGTAATTTGGTGGGGAGGGGGAGGGGTTTTAATTTTTTTATAGTCGCAAAATTTATGCTAGAGGGCTGTAAATTTGAAGGGACATACTTCTCACCATGGTCGACATGTGTACCGAGTTTGAGACGTGTGGCTTTTTTCTGACTGAGAAAAAAAGTATCAAAAATTTTAATATATTTCGGTTTGAATTTTTTTCTCGAAAAAAATCATAATTATGACCCCCTCAAAACGTTTACATAAGACAGGCCGATGGTAAGATTATAATAATTAGAGAAAATTAGATTTCATTTCGTTGTCGCCACAAAAGCGACCCTGGATGGCCCAAAAAAGTTTATGGCATACCTGCAATCATGCCCAACATGTGTGCCAAGTTTGGCGACTGTGGCTTTAATCCCGGCTGAGAATAACTCGTTTGAAATTTTCCCGGGGGGAAGAACTTGGAAAAAATCCGACAAAAATCGCGAAAATTTTTTTTTTAGAATTTTGAAATTTTTTCAACGGCATATCATAAAACAA
>NW_025938435.1:0-28732 GCF_000764305.2 Hyalella azteca | reverse complement strand
GTGGCCTTAATATTGCAGCGCATGACCGTACTAAACTGTCGCACTGTGGCCTTAATATTGCAGCGCATGACCGTACTGAACCCTCGCACCCGTAGGCGCAGTAGCCGTAGCATTGCAGCGTATGTTTACGAACTTGAGACTCGAGTGCTCGAGTGACTTGACGTAAAAGAATTTAAATTATACATTAAATGTTTAGTAAATTTGTATTAGATAGAAAAAACTGAAAATACAAAACTAATTATAATGAGTCAGTCAGCATGAATCCTAATATTATCGTGTCAATTTGATCTTGGCAGCATTTTTGGACGACGATTCCTGCTACAATTTTGGCAGACAGCTACTGTCTACACGCTCTAATAATCCAGCACGAGCAGTGACAATGAAGGCTAACAATCAATACATAGTTTTTAGTTTTTGATGTTGCTGACGAAATGAATCCACAATTTATCGTTGCAAAATGCTGGATGCTATGTCGTCATCAATCTCAATCAAGTTATCTTTAAAATTTGGTCACCTTATCAGTTTCCCTGGACTGGTGTCATCACATATCTACATCGATGTATTGATTTTTCTTTGTTTCCAGTTCAACAATTTATTGAGGCCGATAACCGTATAAATTTTGAGATTGTTCTTCATCTGGAGCACCGACTTCGCCGTGAAGCTTAAGACTCGACGAGATGCTCTTTACAACAAAATGTCACATGATACTCTTTAGGGCGAAGTTGTAACGTCCTGCGTGGACGGGCTGGGTTAAACTTTCCGTGGTTGCGTATTGATAGCGGTTATGTGATTTGTTAGAGGGCTAAGTGACGTTCGAGAAAAATTTGACTAGCAAAGTTACCTGACGCTGCCTTTGATCAGGATGTCGTCTGGTAGAACATTTCAGTCAAAGCTGCCTCGAGGCTACCATAAATACAGAGCGAACGAGCGAGCTAGCTTGGACGCGACCTTGCGAGTCAAAGACTCAAGGAGAACATCATAAACTCTTGGCAATAAGGAATACGAAACGATGACAAATTTTAAACTGGGATATAATATAGCACATTTTTAGAAAATTAAAAGGCTTGTAGCCAATGATAATGAAAAAATTAATTTCAAGCTTCAAAATAGTAATTTTAATGGCAAAAAATAAAATTCTGTGATTTATAAAGAATATACAAATAAAAATATTGAATAAATAATGCAGGAATATTTCAAAAATTTTAATACACTTTGAATTCTTTCAAATTGGTCGCGGACTCAATAGTGTGAACGACACTGTTTAATATCCCGAACATCTAGGCGACTTGATTGAAATGATAAACACGAAAATCGTCTCTGTTCGGCGTACATTGTGTATTTGTGTAGAATGGGCACACATGCGTGCTGAAACTGACAGCATACAATATTCAAAATGTATAAATGAATAAATTATGAATCCTTGCATCTTAGATTATTCTTTCTTTTACATGCAATAGATTAAAAATGTACTAAAACAATCCACATGATTTAATATCGTTGGAATTTAGTCAATTTAACCCATTCGCTGAAATCTAAGAATAATTAACACAGTTATCCGTATGAAAACATTCTCAGGTAGAAAGAAGACGAAGAAAACTATCTAAATTGAGGAGGGACTCAATCCGTGACCGCCATGACTCGACAGTCCGTCCCGAGCAAGGCGACTTCTACCACGCGCACGCGGTAGAAGTCCGTACCATCTACCTACAAAACGAGTTCTACCACGCGGTAGGTGGTCATCGTGGCCAACAGCTCCACCGTCAGCGCCGCGTCGGTTCATTCCCAGAGAATTTTGCCAGACGCTGGATTCTTTATTGCGGTCTCGAACGCGCAACTCGCTGCTACAATTCTGCTGTGCTTAACCGCCCGGCCTCCTCGCCGATTCTGACCAGAAACTGGCGCACAGAGCTGGGATCGAACCCGCGCCTCTCTGCGCCAATCTTGGTACTCTGAACTTTAACCACTGGGCCACCCTGCCCCTTAACTTAGAGTAAAATATTTTTTTTTTCAACAAATAAATGCACATAAGTGCAGGGCCGCAGGCTGGCAGTGTGCAAGACTGCATCTGCAAGTGCATCACTTCCAAGATCCAAGTCAGGATCAAGATTATTTCTTGTTTATATTTAATTATTCTTTACGAAAAATGAATTATGCATCCTTAATTTACCATGATTCTGAAAAAAATTAAATTGTAGGTTGGAGAACACATTTTCTGAAGTACAGAAACATTTTGTACAGAAACATACAGAACTGGCCCCACATTTTCTGTGGGGCCAGTACAGAACACGTGTTCTGTACTGGCCCCACGTTTACGTTAAGAATCAAGAAACACGCTCATCTGCTTACACTCAAAGGCTCACAGGTGACTGCAGCCGTCGCCTGTCTGCACTTTTTTTAGTTGGGGTTAAGATTTGTTGCGACAAAAGCGCCCACCAGCCTGATTTCTGTCAGAAAGCCATCTGCACTGTGCAGGAACCGCGAGTCATGTGGCGCTGCCGCACCGCAGCGGAAATCGGAATCCATGGTTGAACTAGTACAAGGTTGACCCATCAGAAGCCCTTTTTTGCAGATGTAGTTCGTTGTTCTGTGACGTCACTGATCTCAGTGACCTCACGGGCATTAACCAATCACCGAAATGCGATAAAACCAGTCAACCAATCTGTCATGGGAATGACGGGATTGTTTACGTTTCTCGATCTACGTGACGTAACAAGAAAGCTGAACTGAAAGATGGAACTTCTCGTGGGTCAACCTTATATAGTTCAACCATGATCGGAATCTATCCAGTGATTTACGGATAGAATACGTGTCCGGCTTCCTGAGATTGAAAAACTGGAGTCACGAACTTTATTTTGAAAAGTATCATGAAATACAAAAATTGTATAATAATAAACTTTTTAACAACCACGGGATTTTTTATTAAGACTAATTGACCTCTTTTGACAGATATCAAAGTAAGATATTTCTTCTTCGTTCGGAGAGAGAAAACTTTTTACATTGAAACCGGGAACTGATTTGAATGCATCCAATCCTAAGGCAAGCGATAAAGGTGGACAAAATGTCGCGCGTTTACCACTTGTAACACCTGGACTCTGCAATGATTATTTTTACAATTTTTCCATAGTTATTTGACATAATACTCTTTATACAATAATAATATTTTTGGAGATTATATACAACCATAAAAAAATTTCTCCAGCCGCTTTCCGACCTTTTCACTTTAAATTAAATGAAAATAAGCTTGGATGACGCAACGCAATTGTGCATTCGATGCAATTCAAGTTTCCTACAGCAGTTCATTGTTGGCAAGTTTTGACATTTAATTCAAGCTTCCAAGCATCGTTGGAAAACTTGACTCAAAATTCGTTACTCTTTCTTTTATTTCCTATCTCTATCTTCTTTCTAACTCTTTTTAGCGCATTTTCTCATTTATGGAAAAAATGCACTATTGTGCTAGCCATGTCCGTCTGCCTAACTGTCCGTCCGTCTGTCCGTCCGTCCGTGACATCAAGTTTTCGTCGACGAGAAAATGCGCTCTTTGTCACTCACTGCAGTGAGTACTGAGCTATATTTTTTTCTTACTTTTCTCTATCACCTTCCGGCTATACCATTATAATTTATCCGGATTTACCTTGCCAAATCATTTCTTTTGTATAAATTCCATATAGCGAGAACATTTTAACCATTGTTGCAGTACGACACACAGCAACATGTATCTCATTCATACACTCTGCAATCTTCATTCAATTCAGACGGTGAATTAGTTACACGAATCAATCTTGCCATATACACGTAATAGTAGTTAGGAATTATTAGTGTTTACTTATATATAATAACCTATATATATTATATATAATAACAAAGTCATCCCTGGCCCCACCGTCACCACTGGCCCCACCGTCACCACTGGCCCCACCGTCACCACTGGCCCCACCGTCACCACTGGCCCCACCGTCACTCCTGGCCCCACCGTCACCCCTGGCCCCACCGTCACTCCTGGCCCCACCGTCACCACTGGCCCCAACGTCACCACTGGCATCACCGTCACCCTGGCCCCACGGTCGTCCTTGGGCCCATTGTCTTACCTAATTTCCTAATTACTTAGTTTCATACTAATTGATTTTTTATTGAAAATATTATATGAAGTGGATACATAATAAGCACCACCATCGTTCTTATGAGATTTATTTGTGCGGCATTAAAAACAATTGAAATAATCAAAAATTGTAGATACAAATAATTTTTTCGCTCAACCTTACTTCATAAGAAAATTATGGCTCTGATTGGAAGTCGAACAGTTGTTCTTACGTGTATTTTTCTTTTTATTTCTGTTCCCAATAAATAACTTAACAGAACTCCAACAAACAAGTCATGAAACAGTGTTTTTTGTTTCATGCAACGGGAGCCGAACTTTGGATGAAAATATTCCTGTAATCCCCACGTAACTTGCCTGTTGTCTTATCTAAGTTATCAGTAACAACAAAGTCTATGAAACTTGAGGCAAAACTTGCAAGGACTGCACCCGACGGAGGCTGAAGAGCGTCTGAGCCTTAGCGCGGGGAGCGCGCCTTATATACTCTGACATGGGGGCGAAGTATAGTATAGTATAGTATAGTATAGTTTAGTATAGTATAGTATAGTATAGTATAGTATAGTATAGTATAGTATAGTATAGTATAGTATAGTATAGTATAGTATAGTATAGTATAGTATAGTATAGTGTAGTATAGTATAGTATAGTATAGTATAGTATCTTCGGCATTGAAGAATATGTCTGGAAAGGCCTGTCGCCGAAGCTTGTACTTTTCTTGTTTAGACTGGCCTTTGGATCAAATCTTTTCAGCGGACGGTAGGTTTAAAATTGTTTCTAGATTTCTAGATTACATTATAAATTTTAACATAGATTAATATTCTCTCGTAGAGAGGCCAATATTCTCACACAGAGTGGCTAATTTTCCAACATTGGGCGGCCGATATTGAGTAACCAATATTCAATTTCACATGAAATGGTCAATACTCACACGCAGCGACCAATATTCTTTCATAGAGCGGACAATATTCTCACAAAGAGCGGTCAATGTTCCCAAATAACCCACCTGTTAATATTTTCTCAATATTCTCACTCACATCGAGTGGGTCTCGTACATCATTCAGTGCGTCAAGCAATTCTGTCAGGGCATTCCTCCAGAGACCTTATGAGATCCTCTTTTGCCAAGAAATCGTTCGTCTTCCAAAGCTAAAAATTGATCGTCTTTACGAAAAAAATAGCTTATAGGTAACAAAATCTATCATAATAGACGTAAGCAAGATTGCGTAGAAGCTTTCTCCCATTTACAACACGATCTCATTCTTTACTCAATAAATTCGGTGTTTTTATTCAAAATCGTTTTTGGTGATGTCAAGTTATCGAAGGGGATGAACGGCAGCAGTCGATGCCGACAAAATCAATGGTTTATAAAGGACTGATAACAAAATAATTTTTTAGCAAGTATAAATTAATAGACAAAGGAAAAGGAACGAATACTTAACTGAGCTAATAAAATCAGATGAAATCTCATAAGGACAAATCAAGGTCTTTGAAAGAGTGCAGATAGCCGACTAACAGACGACTGATGGTAGAATCACAAACGACTGACGGCAGAATTACAGACGACTGGCGGTATAAACATTGATGACTGATGGTTGAAGCACAGACGACTGGCGGTTGAAGCACAGACGACTGGTGATAGAATCACAGGCGACTGGCGGTTGAAGCACAGACGCCTGGCAAGACTTGGCAGTTGAATAGGTCTTCTGACGATTACAAAATGCTGTGGTAGTCTCGATAGTTGACGGTTAACTCGGGTGTATCGGATAGCCTCCCCAACCATAACTGGAATGGTCAAAATAAATGTACCATTTTAGTTCCGAGACAAGGAGATTTTTGGCAGGACTCAATTAAACTTTTTTTTTTTCAAAATGGTATTCTCAAACATGGATTTGAATGAAAAAAATTTCTTTAATTTGTTGCATGTGCCTTGTTTCGTCGAGGAAACGTTGAGCTTTTTCGGAGACAACAACCGTAACATTTTTGAAGACTGTGCTGAGGTCGGCAAGGGTTGTGTGGGATTTATGAATCTTTGCGTATAAAATTTGCCTAGCGTATCCTGATTTATCATAATAAGATGAAGAAGCATTCATAACTTGTCCTACTCTACATTGGGCTCAATATCGCACGGCTCACCACGTTGCAATGCAAATTAGTAAGAATAATTTAGAGAAACACATGGACTCGGCAGTGACATCAATACTCTGGCATCAAATCAAAGGCATTCGACATGAATTGCCAGCTTTGTCGTATAATAATTCTCTTTGCTTCAAATTATTCGAGGTGCAAAATTGAAAATAACTAATATTATAAGATTAGAAATTTATGCAAATATTACGTATTCAATAAACGTCTATTTTCTCGATTCAACGATCGCAGTATATTTACTTGCTATTTCTGCAACAATGCTATGATACACGATTTAATGTGCATGCAGTAAACAATATTTTTACGGAATTTTTAATTTTCCAAAAATGAATGAGATTTCACTTTATAGGTTCCCAGTTTTTTCCCTAATTTATTAAAGCTATTTCTTAAGGTTATTTTTGTCTGCGACCAACGCCTTTCATATGGTCCTTGCCCTGTATGCATGGAGACATCATAATGTATCATTCATATTCCAACAGGATGTGTATTCTCTTCCACTGACTTGACCCAAATCTGAGGTCGAATCTCTTTCTACTCAGAAGCAATGACGTTTTTAGCATCATACATGACCTAAATAATTGCACCTAGTCCTTCAATTGTACTAAGCCAGTTTTACTCCAGTAGTGCTTGTAAATGAGTTTAATTTGATCATGTTTTAGACTTTGAACATATTTTTGCAGATGGTCGAGCAACAGCATCTGCGCCTGACTAGTACCATGATACGGGGCTGGAAGGATATGCTCGAGCTTCTTTGTTGACAAGTCGTTTGTTGTTGACAAGAAATTGACAAGTCGTATGCCGAGGCTTATATTTAATTTTACATTCACGAACGGTGAATATTTCTACAATTTTGATTGGAAAAATTAGATGAAAATGTCAGCGAAATTATTCATGATCGGTCAGTCACTGAGTTTTGGGTCCAGCCATGAGAAATAGTTGAATTGAAATATCATCAATAGAGTTAAATAATTTAGTTCTTAGTTAGCTTGAAGTCAACATGAAATGTAGCGGCTGACATTTTCATCTCAAACAATCGAACGAACCAAAGATATTGTTTCCTGCAAAAAGGGTTATTTACAAATAGCATTAGATTTTTTCATAAGCATATTTATCCTGTGTAAAATCAATAAATTTATTATTTATGTTTTGTATATTTTTTATGTATTAAATCTTTTTATCTATCGTTAGTTAGATATTTATTTGAGGTATTTTAAGGTAGTGTAAAATGTGTCAGTTATTTGTTTTACAGTCAAATGCAGGAAGGTTGGCTTTTATCATTTTCCTAGGGCCTGACCTTAAATGTTAGAAAATAAAAATTCAATAAATTAATGAGTTTTTATTAGAGTTTTTAAGAAAACATTTAGTTAAGCGATTTAAATAAACAATATTTTTTCCAGTTGAAATGATCCACTACTAGTACGACGAGTTCGAAGTAAGACTATATATACAGTATGTTGTAAATTAGAAATAAAACCTTATATGTGATGGAAATCAGTGTCTTTAGGCGTGAACTGTGTACGTTATAACATAGTGATGTCGGCGCTGCAGTGTAGGCCTGATGTGGCCTACACTGCATGATAATGGTCGGTCCACATAATGGTCGGTCGGTTATATGTGCATGATAATGGTCGGTCCACATATAACAAATAAGGGATTATTTTAACGTTGATCGCACAAATTCAACCAAACATTTTATGGCGAAAAATTTTCAGGAATTCGAAAAATAATGTTGGGCGAATATTCCCGCAAAGACAGCATGACATTAATGTAAGATTTTCTATGTATCGTAGTATTATATTTTTCGACAGGTTTTTGAAAATTCAGTTCAGCAAAATATGGCCGATTAGAGATTGAAAATGCTACTGAACTTAGTGGATTACCATTCATTCAGAACTTTAGCTACTTTGTGATGATAGATTTATTATTTCTTTGTGATACTTCAAATGGAATTCGAAAAAATTGCCTCTAGAATTATATTTTTGGCATTGAAGAATCGTTCACAGTAAAAAGTGTAATTTTAAAGTATCAATAAATCCCTCAGGTATCGGTATGTTTTCTATATTTTTAGAGTAGATCAAGAAAAAAGCCAAAGAATGGCAATGTACAACTGAATTTTCATGTATTGCCTATGTCTATAATAACTAAGAATTCATGACAATAATGTGGACAACATTGCCTGATCTTCCGGCTGAATATGGTACCTTATTTTCCAACGGAATATGGTACCTTATTTGAAATGGAAATGGTACCTTATTTTCCAATGGAATTTTTTTGTAATTTAAAAAATTACAAAATCCGGCGAGGCTCCGTAACGCGAATGAAAATACACGTAATTAAGCCCCAAATTCTTTCTAGATAAACGTCCCGGAAATGTCCTCTGTCCCTAGATTGCTTTCAAACTTTGTAACCGAAACCCAGAGTCATTAATTGAACTCAAGGTCCCGACCATGAAGCCAACAAACTCTGAATTGTCTGAAGGTAGGAACGCTACTCTGAAATTCTGGGATAAAGCCGCGACAGAAGTTCGAGGCTTGAACCAATTGTAATATATAGAATTCGCTCATGTGTTGTGGCAACAAATTTTGATGAATAAAAATATAATAATTGCTTAAGGTGCGAGTATTATCGTAAATTAATACCGAAATCACAGAAATTTTTTGGCCGTCATGAGGCTGACGTATCTCTTTAATGCTCAATGCGACTGCACCTTGGATAGTGTTAACGTTCAACGTGCAAAAGGGAAGAGGATAATTAGTATAGAGAATGTAAGCTTATGTGTTTTTTTAAATAAGAAATATATGTGTCGGACAATTTATATCATAATTGCATCTGTTTTTAAATTTCCATTTGTTGGAATGGAAAGTATATCACTGTCGCCTGTGCTCCTGCAACAGCCGTGCTGGCATTCAACTTTGCCCCAATAAATGCTTGCATTTTTCTATAGCAACAAATAACGCATAATATATACGTATTCTACGACTAAAACGAATTTCGACAAAAATGCAGGAGTTTTTATATATTGAATGAAGAATGTTGTAGATGTACGTAGTGTGGAGGAATAACTTGATATTATAATAAAAATACGATACTGTAATCATTTTACGATTTTTTGTTGATGTTATTTGTAATCATCGTACTTTTTCTGAAATTAAGGACATGTGGCTGTATTTTCTTGTGATCACCAAATATTTAGTACAATAAGTTAGATAGATAAAGAAGTTAGTCGAGTTTTATACAGCGTTGACAAAAAAAGCCAGTTTAAACGCGTCAATTCGAATTTAAATTTTCACTAATTTCGTTGCATATCTGTCTCGTTCTAACTTAAGATACCGAGCGTTTCTTTTAAATTAAGGATATTATTTAATCGGTCCAGAATAGTATACAATTGCAGGTTCATTACGATTTTTAAAACTCAGTTTTGTTTCAGAATAATATGCACTGTCCCTCACGGCCATCGGGACAGACAGGTATCGGGCAAAGACTATTTTGAACTCAATGTTCCAATTTTCTGAACACTTAAACTGGCGACAAAGAACACATTAACATGAAAATACAGCAATTTTTACCACACATTCTTTTAACAAATAATTGCAGGCTACTACTTCTGAATCAGACTACCTAAAATGTTTATTGTTACGCAAAATTATTATGTTCAAACGGGAGCAGCTATATTCTTTGTCAACATGTAGTATTTTAATAGATGTTAGTATAACTACAATTATGCTTAAATACCTTAAGACTACTTACGCTCAAGATTAGCATTCATAAATTATTTACCTCCATTTGTGAACATATTTGTACATTAGACCTACGATTTGATCTTGAGGCTATACATGACGTTCTATTAATGAATACAGTTTCTGTACATGATATTCCACGAATATAAATTTAAATTTAGCTTAAATATAAGTTAACGCGAAAAACGTATTTGAATACCATTTACATGTTAATTTCAATATGCAATTCATAATTAGTCACGCCTTCAACATTGACACTAAAATAAGTTAATAATTCTCTCAGCAACAATATTCGGTGGAGTACAAGTATCTGAGCGGATAGCGAGCGTTTTTGTTAGAAGGAAACTTGATCAGCTGCCGATCCCTTTCAAGGCATGCTTTTCAAATCACTGGATTAATCACCCTTCAAGAGTACATCAAGGTTATAAAATTACTTATTTATATTTTTATTATTTTCCTAGGTACATTAATAGGAGAAAATTTTAGCATGAAAGCAGAAAGGAAAAAAATATAGTGAATTGGCCTTCTTCTGCTACTTACTGATGACAGCTATTGTAATCAAGCCTGTTAGGACGATTAGCGTTGAAAGCTCTTAATTTGCCTGCGGACGTATCGCTGAAGACGAATTTATTATCAATTTAATCCAATACTTGGTTGGAGAGTCCAGAGAAATATCGGTTAGTAGGATTAAGATATTCTGTTTATTTTTCGTATATATTTAATAAATTTTAATATCAGTATTGCAATAAAATATATTTCTGAATGGGTGGTTGTCACTTTTTACCCTAATCAGCATATATATAAAATAAATAAATATCGGTTTGAGCTTTTATTAGGCCGTAGGCCTGTCGCAGATTCATAGCATAGCAGAACATTCACAGCTTGTTGCGGTCTCGAAAACGCAACTCACTGCTACAATTCTGCCTTGCTTAACCGCCCGGCCTCCTTGCCGATTCNTAGACTTACTAAGTGTAACAAATAGTAAAATCACTTGATAGCGGAAAATCGTAAACGATTACACTGACTGAGCATATGAATCATCTGCAAGTGACGATTTTCAAGCTGTATAATTGTTCAACCAGCGTTCACTAGTGAATAATCAATGGTAAATTAATTACTCCATGTGGCTCCATCATAGATTTTTATGATTAAGTGACATGCAGAGAAGAAATCTTAACGCGTGAGCGTTAATTTGAACTTTGCTACAGTCAATAATGTTGAACTTCGTGAAGCAGTGAATGCAATAGTATGTATCGAAAATTAGCGTAGGAAAAGACAAAAAGACACAGCTAGAAAATGCTGCAATTCTGCAGTATCTAAGCAAAAACCCGAAGCTCATGCACCACCAATTTACTGTCTACCTTGAATGACTCGCTAATTGGACGATGGTGAGCCATTGGACGCAGTTTATCTCGATTTTGCAAAATCAGCTGACTGGGTTCCGCATTTTAAGGTAGAGTGGAATTTTTGAGAATAGATAGAAGTAAACTCAATTGTAGTCAATTGGATTAAAAAACTATCTGATAGGAACGCGTCAACTAGTTAGTGTTGAAGGAACCATGGTTGAATAATACAAGGTTGACCCACTCCCAGCCGCTCCTTTCATATGTAGTCTGTTGTTCTAACTGTGACGTCACATAATATATATGTTGTAGTGAGACATTACGTAGAGGGCCTTCGCGGGTCAGTAAAATTCGTTCGGTTACATGCGATCTCCTGGAAATTGTGTCAAGCGTGTGCTCCATTTATGCATGATGACAAGTTTATGTTTCTAATACAAAGAAAATTATGTCAAAGAAGTATATACGCGAGTTGTACTAAATAGTTGGTAATAATAATGAACAACACGATTGCAATATGAGAAGACATCAAATCAAAGCTTGAGAGTAGCAAAAACAAACTGAAAAATAAAAGTTACGTAGACAAAGACTTGAAGTTTGCCAAGCAAAGTGAAACGCAATTTATTGTAGCAAATAAAATATGTGGACTGATCAGATGTTCTTACAAGCAATTAGATGCATCATCGATCACGCTTATGTTTGTCGCAGCGCTGCGCACCCTCATGGAATATGGAAACGCTATGTGGTAGCCGAAAAAAGTATAAATATAAAATTTGAGTATATAAAGTCGAGCAACATGGATAATTTATGGCTTAATGGGTAAGTTTTACAAAGATAAATGATCTTCCGATTATGTACACGTCTTCCTTGCATTGGAATTTAACATATCAGTCATTTAACGGTTCTTATTCGGTCATATCAGTTGGGACCTAATAGATATAGTGAATGCAAAAATATGAAACATGGAATAAGAGTTGTAACTTAACGGAAGGGTTTCTGACCAGTCTATCGGTAAATTTTCCATGAGGATGGATTTCAGCAGCAGACTTATTTATAGACTGAACAAAACAACTTCTGTAGACAACAGTTTGCCAAAACATTCGTCACATATTGTATAAAAAATAAGGGCACTCACGCTGGCTCTTCCTTAGTATTGTAATTTTATTTTTCGTTCTTTAAATGAAAAGAGTCTTTTGCGGCTATTGTATTAATTGTAATTCTTCTTTATTAATTACTCGCTCTATAAAGTCAAGCGTGCTGAAACGGGCCATCCGCGTTCAATAAGTTTCTTCAGTGTTTACCCATATGCTGTAATCAGCTGTATCCAGAGTTCCTACGCAACCGCCGTTGTAACATTGTCAGAGACTCGGAGTCGGAGACTCGGAGTGTGATGTTTTTCGGCAAGAATTGGTTCATGATTGAACTGCTAATATAATTAGTTAAATATATCACACGGATTCATTTTGTACTAAAACTTCTGTCTTCTAGATAAATAATTTTTATTCGTCGTCATGAGTAATATTTTTACCCCTACAAATCAGAAACCACTTACTAATGTGGCTGTCGTCAGATTGAGTAAGAATGGCAAACGATTCGAAATTGCATGCTATAAAAACAAAGTTATTAACTGGCGAGATGGAACGTAAGTTTTTTATGTAAGGATTTTCAACTGTTGAAATGTACTCAAATGTGTTTTTTATTTCGCAAAATACTAAGGCGATGTAGCAATGCAGAGTTTTTTAGACTCTTAAATAAGTTAAATATTCAACTTAAATTTTGAGTATTAGGTATAAGTACTAAGTAGTAACTAGTAAGTACTAAGTAGACCAGCAATGTATCATAGATGCAGCATTATTAGGTATGCACAAGATATTGGTTTAAATTTTGAGTAAGTAAGGAAATAAAAAATGAACTGATTCTAAAAAATCTCTGGTTTACCACTATGATTCCAAGCATTAACCTACACAATAATAATTAGGTACATTGGTAAATAGTAAGGTGTAAGGACTTGGCACTTGATTGGGGCTTGGAACTTTGGAAGTATTTGTAACTGAAGTTTTAATATTTTATTAACTTATAATTGGAAGAGTGCAACTTTTTTCTGAAATAATTTGATTTTATGGTAGCATATTTTAGCAGCATAAAAAATCAAATATTGAATCAGAAGCTTCTTGAAATCAGTAAGAGATGATTTACCTATTATTATTAACCAAACTGAAAATTGGGCAAAGCCACCCATGATTGTAAGACATGTCCGGGTTACTTCTGACTCTTCCGGTTGTCCGCCTTGTCGGATACGGAACGTACAGTAATCGTAAACTGCGGTTGTTATATATACGAAATGTAAACAGACGGTGTTCAGTGTTGACATATGACTTTGGAGAAAATTTCTTCTAAAATAAAGATGGCCGGGATTGCGCGAACACGTGCGCAAAGATAAACAATTTTCATTACATTGCGCCAACTGTGCACAGCAATAGCTTAAAAAAAGTGAAAATGCGCGGGAAAATTCACCGAAAACATACATCATCCTGAGTGTGGCCATGTATATATATTTAATATTTATATCCATGATTTTGTAAAGTTACACATAAAGCAATAGCTTTACTGTAATTTTAATAAAATTCTGTGTGTCCAATATTCCATGATATAAACTATTCAAATAAGATAATTAGGTGGAAAGGATTGGACATTACAATTTGCAAATTTGGGGGGAAAGGATTGGACCAAAAATAGAATTTTTTTATTGTAACTCATAAATTTATATAAAAGTACCAGAATGGTTTTTCGATATTTTGTAATGAGAGTGAAATAGAAGTTCTATGATTTGTTTAAAATAGGGGTTTTGGCTAGGAGCGAGAGGTCTTTTTAAGTGACATACATAAGTAAGCTTTATTATTATTTATAGTATTAGGGACAACAAAAATGAAAGGATTTAGAATAACACAATTTTTAACTTGCAGAGATTATTAAGTCTTGACAATTCAGGGTTAACCTGCTTAGTGCTTATTGTTAATAAAATGAATTTTCTGGTCTTCAAACTTACGTAAATAAATTCTACCATGTTGAAGCTAATTCTGTTAATTTTTTGCAGTGAAACTGACATCAATGAAGTTCTGCAAATCCAAGAAGTTTTCACCAATGTGTCAAAGGGAGCTACAGCTAATAAAGATCTCATCACAAAATGTTTTGGAACTTCTGATGTAACAGAGGTAAATTCTCATACATGATAATATAAACTAGGTAATCATATTTATAGATGGATTCAATTTTTCTAAAATTCGAAAGAAATAGAAGTATTTTATTTTTTTAGGTTTCATTATTAACAGCTATATACATCATTATGGGTCTGATTAGATTTTACTAACTCATTTTTAGGATAATTTATAATTTGTTACACATAACCTTTTTTTTAATTTTCAAAGTGTATGAAACACTACTATTGCATTGATATATAATGTTGCTAAATAGTATTGGCTGGTCTTTGTGGGAAGATTGGCTGCTCTAATGCAGCTACTTAATGTCCCAATTATTACTTGATTATCTTTGAATTTTTGTGTTATGTCCATATCAATTCATATTCTCCTCCTATGATACACAACATCAATATATTTCATCTGATCAAAATTGAACCTACAAATAAACTAGTATATATTGGGTTATTGGCCTTTTTGGCCTTTTTTGTTCTCGGATTTGGCCGATTTTAGGCAACCTGAATTATGCACCACTTTGTCCTGGAGAAATACATTTCGTGGTACGCATATGTACCAATATGTAGTCAACATGTTAAAGCCCGTCGTAGAAACCCCTCCAATTTGTTTATTTTTTGGTAAAATAACTCCAGGCTTTGGTGCATTGTAGTAGAACTCTTCTAGTTACATATGCAAATGACAAATTTGAGGGAAGTGTCATAGTTTGCAAATGGGGGGCATCACCCCCAATGGGGGAACTCTGACCACCTAATGTCAGCCCTGATGGGGTAACATTGACCGCCTTGGAAATTGAGATAAGGTACCATATATAACATATTTTATGTTTGATACACATATTAATGTTTTTTTTATGTTTCATACTCTACAGAGTCTTATATATGGAAATTTTAACTTAATTTACAAGCAGGTCAATATAACCCCGTCACGGCTGACATTAGGTGGTCACAGTTCCCCAATTGGGGGGCGGCGCCCCCCATTTGCAAACTATGACACTTCCCTCAAATTTGTCATTTGCATATGTAACTAGAAGAGTTCTACTACAATGCACCAAAACCTGGAGTTATTGGGAGTTATTTTACCAAAAAATATAATTGATTTTATCACCCAGTCAAAGATACCCCAAGAGTGGGGGTAACAAAGACCATCACTTTTTTTAAATTACATCAAAACTATGAGAGGCAGGAGCCAGCAATTTATGGTGAGTGAACTTAGAGTATAGACCTGTATTTTGCATGTTTCAATTTAAGTTTAATTTAGCTAGTAAAAAATGGCATCATTAAAAAAATAGTCTAAGTAACCCTCTTTTACAGTAATAGCAATGAGGTAGAAAACTGTTTTAAATTTGATCCATTCTGATTTTGGCGACATGCATTTGGCTGCTTAACAAAATATGGAAGTTCATAATAATAGATTCATCAGAATGGATTCTTGAAACTACATATTAGGTATTTTAAAATTCCTAGATATTTCAAGATCCTAAAGAATCCTAGATAGTTGCCTTGCATCTAATTAGCTCAGTTCTGCTTGTTTGTTGCGGGATATTCCAGCCTTTCTCCTAGGCAGCGATCAAATACTGCACCAGACTTTTAGTTTGTGAAAGCTAATTATGAAAAATTTAAAAATTAAAAAATTAATTTCTTTACATTGATGTTGTTCACAAAATTATTGCAAAATCACTTGAATGCATTGGAATTTACAAGTTATTTGATGATAGGCCAAATGAATTGTTTTTTTTTCGAACTTTATATATTTCTTGTCCCTAGGTTTGTAAGCTCATCCTTAAGTCTGGGGACTTACAATGGTCAGAGAAAGAAAGGAAAGAGCTACAAGACAATCTCTTCAAGGAAATAGCTAACATAGTTGCTGGTAAGGTCATAAAAATATTTCCATATGTGTGTGCAAAGTTTTTGTTCCCTGTATTTCACATAAAGTTTCATGCTAAAAACTAATTTTGATTTAATGAAATGTCGACCCTCTTATTTTCTACCTTTATGTTGCAAATCAAATTCTAGTTAGTTTTTTCTACATTTTATTAGATATCTGAAGAAGTCAAATTATTGAAGGAAGCTCATGTTGGCCTCCAGCCTTAATTAAGCTCTTAGTTTCCTGTCTATCCTAGGTTTTATCCAATGAAAGTAGACTTGAGAGAATCTTGAAAATGTTTTCAGTTTTCCATAACATCATTGAATTTGACTTCAATATTCACCCAATTTTTGCTGTTTGTATTTTACTTTCAGCCTTGAAAAAAATTCCAAGATCTTAGTTTAGTCGGCAATAATGCTGATAATACAATTACCAATTGCAGATAAATGCATTGATCCTGAGACAGGGGTGGCTCACCAATCAACCTTAATACAGAACGCAATGAAGGAGCTGCATTTTTCTGTAAAACCTAACCAGGGAGCTAAGAAGCAAGCTCTTGAACTCATTCCCAAACTCTCAACAGTGAGTATTGCTATGTGAAAAAAGAGAGTTCAATTATTTATAAATATATTCAGGTTTGTGTGGGTTGGCAAGATTTTTTAGAGTTTATTTTGACAGTTCTTCTATCATAGTATGGTTATAATTTTAAACTGATTATACTAGAAGATTTTCTCACAATCATTTTTTTTCTTGCAAGAGTCTTCGTGTTTTTTTAACCCTCTTCCATATTTTTTTTACTCATTTAGTTTGTGTTGCATTCAACAAATGAGCTAAATCATTTCATAAAATGTAAGCTTAATTTGACAAATTGTATCACTGTATATTCATTCACTGTATATCATTTCATCCATAGAATTAAAGAATAAATAATTATTCTCAATATATTGCTTAGCCTGACAATTAAAAAAGTTTCTGTCTTTTATTCTAATAATTGGTAATATTGTCAGTCGTTTTTACTGGTAGCAAGCAGCAACCACTTGACTTGTATATGATATTTCATGTGTAACGATAATTTATGGTACAGGTAATCAGCATAAAGCGCGCCAACATGCGTGTGAAGGTTTGCTTCCCTAGCAAAGAAGGCAAGAAGCTAAAGCCAAAAATCCTGGAATTGATGACAGTCGAGAGTGAAGATCATGGAATGGACACCACAATGGTTAGTATTATGTGCCGAATTACACAAGATAATAATAGCAAATTATTTCATATCACAGTTGACTTACTTTAATCAACACTTTCGGTTATTTCATTATAATCTGTCATATATAATTTGTACTAAAAGTCTAAAGTTCAACTAATGTGTTAAGAATAGATTTTGGTGTCACTTTTAAACTATGACTACTTAGACATTGCAAGTCGAGTCTAAATTAAATAGATGCATATTGTGCGTTCAACAATGAGTGAATATCGAATATTTTATAAATTATCTGAAAAATTGGGCACTGATACACTGATTAAAAGTTGTTCTTGCCATCTTTAAGTAGGTGTAAAGAGTTTAAATCTTTGCTCCAATTGCCATTTGCTGGTAAATTGTGATTCTTTTAAGAAGAGCACCACCTCGGTAATTGATGCAGTTGAAAACGGTATTAAATTTGTAATGATCTAAAGCTTACTGACATGTTACGAGGTATTCTTATGGTCAGAATGGTTTATCCATTGCCAGTCTTGCCGGTAGGCACCGCCAAGATAACTAAGATAGGGGCAAATAGTATGTTAAGCTATGTTAAAAGTTATCAATTTGATAAGTTAAAAATAATGCCTTCTCATGGACAGGTGGGCGTTGTATCGCCAGGTCACGTGAAGATCATCACAGAACTGGTCCAGGATGCCACTAAGGGCAAGGGCAGCGTCGAGGTGCTAAGCCTCAAGGACGTCGTTGATGGCGACGCCATCGTGTGATGCCTTTCATCAGAACGCAATGTCATATTAAAATTTGGTGACCTGATTGCTGTTATTTTTATTGTCAAACGTTCTTCGGTATTATGTAACGTGATGTTATTTTCTAGGTTTTACTATTTGTAGCTGATGTGTTCATCTCTGGGCCTATATATGTTCACATCATCATGAAGATGTGTTCATCTACATCGTCATTTTACTATTTGTAACTGATGTGTTCATCTCTGGGCCCATCATTCAAAATGATTTAAAGTTGGCTGAAGTGATGTGAATCGTGGAACATAGCACGGCAGGCAGCTGCAAACCGGACCCAGTGGAGGAGTGACTTCCAAGCCTTGTGCGCCTTATGGCGCGGAGAGAACTGAACTGAAGTGATGTGAATGAGGATTTCTTTTGTCCGGTAGGTGTTAGCTGACTTTTTCTTTATATTGATATCTAACATTCGATAAATTTAGCTGTTCAGTTGACAACCGCAAGGAAGGGAGAACTGAGCTCCTTTGGGGCGTCGAGCAAACCCCCGGTTCCCTCGCTCAGCCGAACATTGTATTATCGTTTGTTGTATCATTTCAACTTTTATTATTTGGGAAACATTGTCAAGAAAATAGTGATGCTCAGTTCAGATAAGAGCTCAGTTAAATTAAACTTGCATCCCATTTCCAATCGTAAGCTTGTTGAAACCATTTAGTAAAATATTGCCTAGGTAGTGAAATTGAATAACATGAAAAACAGTGGTAGAAACCTATTTATCAACATACCTTTTCTCTTTTACTGGAAGCCTCAAGCTATTTTATTTTTTATGCTGACTTCTCTATTTGTGGCTGTATATTTGAACAAGGATCTCCGTTCGTATATTAAAAGCATGTGAGTCATTAATATTCAATTATTCTTTCCGTAGGTACCTATTTAGGTTTGAAAATTATGTAGTGTTTAACAATTCATTTCCGAAATGCCGTCTGGTCGTAGAGGACGCAAGAAAGGCGGACGCCTCCCTAGCCAAGTAGAGCGAGGTGGTTCAGACATGAGCAGTGATTCTATAATTACGGCAAGAAACTCATGCGACCTCAGCAATGATTTTGCCACTGACAGTAGAGCGGCGTGTGTTCTAGTTAGCAGTTGCACTTCAGACGTTGATCTTCCTGACACTAGACAAAATTGTACAACCGTCTATGAGTCTGCCAAGTCGGGTACCACTCAATTGTTCAATGGTGAGCGGGAAGCGTTCATGCCCGAGTCTACTTCAGACTTAGTTGTCAGTCGAGACTGCCGTGAAATAAATACAAAAGTAACAACAGCGTTGGCATGCAACCAGAATGTAAATGCCTCGCAAATCAGTCTTCATCATACTAAGAATTCTGCTTTCAATGACTGTGGAAAATTTGGAGAAGCAACCACGAAGAAATCGAAAGCGAAATACTCGTCCAATGATTCTTTAAAAGAAAATTTACTGCTGAATGATGATGGTCAGCACGGCCTTGCGGATTCATGTCCAACTCCTGACATCGATGACGAATGTAATTTAAATTCGATCAAGTCCTGTGGTTCACTCACACCAAACGTCAAAGACTGCCTCGATTCCCACAAGGCACAAACGACCAGTAATCTAGATTTAAACTCTTCTAAATATAATCGCGTTGCAACATCTGACTCATCCAGCGCTGTTGCTGATAAAAATGTAAATCCACCAATATTTGAGCACTGTCAGAGGGGGAAAAAATTATCCGTAAAAGATTGCCAGGATTCAAGCTCGCCGGAAAACGAGTTAAAACGCTCCTTGAACTCTAATACGTCGAAGACATCAAAAGTTAATCCAGCTTCTGGTGGAAAACTTCGGCAACGTGTGATGTTCAGAGCTGTCAACGATGTCGGCGATCCAGTTAAAGTTGAGGAGTCGTCGGCTACTGAGTTTAAACGCAAGCAGCAGTGGGTGATAAAGTGAGTAATGAACCGCTAACACTCAATCGTGTTCATAAGCCAGGTTATTGTGGTGCTATAATTATAATGGTTTTTAATTTTTCTGCATATTAGATAAATCAGTAAGATAGCTCGTATGAATAAACGCGTTCCTCACCTCAGTCTTGAATCTATGTAAGTTCTTATGATTATTAGTTGATGTTAAATCCAGATTCCAGAGTGGCATTATAGTATAGACAGATTATAATGAAATAACCGAAAGTGTTGATTAAAGTAAGTCAACTGTGATATGAAATAATTTGCTATTATCATCTTGTGTAAAGGGGTCAATTAGTATACATTAGGATTAAATAGTTATACTGTGTATTGCTGTCATTATGAAGCGTGTAGTAATGACATGATATTATGCAGCGCCCGCGCCTGGGACAGTCCCTTGTGGTGGTGCTTGCTGGCGCTGCTGCGTCTGTCGCTTGCCGGCTTCCAGACGAGCTACCTCCACCCTGACGAGTTCCATCAGTCGCTCCAAGTTCGAGCTCGTGAGTGATGACAAATTGCTACGAGGTCTGCCTTTATATTTCAATGAGTTTTAAATTTAAAGCAATTTGTCTGACATGGGCACCATGACAAAGAATATTTGCCTATGTTATCTGACATCCTGACGAGTTCCATCAGTCGCTCCAGGTTCGAGGAGCTGCTACGAGGTTTGCCTTATTTCAGTGAATGCTATTTTGAAGCAGTTTATCTGACAAGGATAGTACGTTAATCATCCTTCTATCTGGCCCTACAAGTTAGAGCTCGTGGATTTTGACCAACTGGTATGGGTCTACCTTTAAATTTCAATGAATGCTATTTACAAGGCAATTTATTTGCTATGGAGATTTCAGTGCACTGAATCCTCAAGACGGTCCTTTGGAATCATTGAAAAATTCTCTTATAAAAGCTACTAAATTTGAAAATACACTATTACTGGTCAGGTCTATTATTAAAATACACACTATTACTGGTTTGGACATACGTAGTTACTACAATTCAAACTCAGCACCCATTATACTGCTGATTAGAATAACATCAAAATCTATGAGCTACTTGGTCTACTGACGCTACAAATCATTAATAACATAACTAATTCTTGATCTTGTTTGAGTGCAGGTGATTTGCTGCAAATTGAAGGCCAGAAGCCGTGGGAGTTCACTAGTGCTTCTCCCATCCGTTCGATCGCCTTCTCAGGCATAGTATCATTGCCGTACAGCGTCCTACGCAGCCTCAACCCGTATACCGTCTACTACTTCGACTGGACTCTGCTCACTCCTCAGATGCTGCTTCTCACTCCGCGGCTTCTCATGACTTTTCTGTCGTTCATCGCCGACTGGTGCATTTACAGAATAGCACGTATGTGTTACGTGCGACCGTGGCAGTGTATGGAGGTGTTCGCAAGTTCGTACGTCATGCTTGTGTACGGAACGCGCACGCTTTCCAACACCTTCGAACTTATCCTTACGTGCGTGGTGCTCTGGAGAGTCAGTGTTTCTATTGTCGAGAGCACCAAAGTTATTCGTAGAGAGACTCTAATTGATGATATGTATCAGTCGGCCGAGGAGATGAAACATAAGGTACGATTGGTGAGACTGCGCAGTAGTTTGCCACCATACAATTACGTCGACAGCTTCATTTTGTCAGTTGTTGTCACTTATGGCGTGTTTGTTCGGCCTACATTCCTCGTGTACTCATTCATTCCCATGGCTTATTGGCTACAGCGCGGCATCGTCACAAAAGAACTTGGTTTTAAGTATTTTAATCTTCGGATCCTGAGTCTCTTACCCGGGATCATATTAACGTTCTTAATCTGTGTCTTAGCTGACTCATTTTACTACGAAAGTCTGACCGCAAAAGAACTTGTATTTGGCAATGTTACTGCCAGCTCATTCATCGTCACTCCCCTCAACTTCTACGCCTACAACGCCAAGACCGAGAATGTGGTGTCGCATGGAGAACATCCCCATTTCCTGCACATGCTTGTGAACCTTCCTCTCTTGCATGGCGTGCTGGCCTTCGTCGGGCTCTACCACATGTCTCTTTTTGTGTCGCGCGTTTTCGGCACAGGCAGCATCGCCCGTAAGCCTAAAGTCTACAGCCTGGCAACCATGCTGATGTTGTCGTTCATTGTTCCTGTGATGATTTTGTCCGCCGTGCCTCACCAAGAGGCTAGGTTTCTCTTGCCAACTCTTCCACCGCTTGTCCTTCTTCATTCAGATAAAGTCAGCCTTCATAATTTCTTCAAGTTACGATTCTCTAAACATTTCCTTTTCCTCATGTGGCACTCGTGGAATATATTTTGTGTAGTTTTCTTTGGATTTCTTCACCAAGGTGGAGTAACCAACGCAGTCATTGGTGTGCACGAATACATTCAAAGCAAACCGCATAATTTTGACAAGCCAATCCACGTGTACTTTTCTCATATGTACACACCTCCAACTTTCCTACTCATGAGGAAAATTGAAGTTGTTGCATCGACCTCAGAAGGCAGAAAGTTCAGAGTTCCTAGGACGATTTACAGCCATCACTTGAGTGGCTCTACAAATTCCTCTCAGCTCAGCTCGTTGCTCCACGCTCAACTTCTGAACAGCACCCACGTGTACAATTCAATGCCTGACGCCGGGGATAACATGACAGCAGAAGTAATAATTTGTTTGCCCGGCAGCGTTGCAACGGATTTTCTTGACCACGTACGACAAGATGTCGTTGGAACAAATCGCCAGGGCGGATTGCGACGTACTAAAGCTGACTGCTCTGCTCAAGCCGGCTGCTCTTGTAGCGATTATGAAACAAGTGGTACATGCAGCGGCGATGAAACGGGCTCAATGATGGCCGCTAATGGTAGCAAAGGCCTGCGTCTCGAGTTGATATCAAGGCAGCCCCTGCATGTGAGTTTTGAACATCTGCCGTCTTCTTATCTTCGTGTTACGCCAGACTGTGACCAGATATGCGCTGCCCGACGTAAGATCCACGAATTTAGTATGGAAACTTATCGAGTAACATTCCGTGAGGAGATGAAATGAAACTGCTGATCAATGTTGAGTAATTTGGTAACTTGTTCCATCATTCCTATTTATTACTAAGAAATGAGAATTTTTGTCTAGTCCTAATCTCGAGGTTGTTGCATCTTACTTTTTAGATTATAGATTTAAGCTGTGGCAATTTTAGCCTCTGATTTCTAGTCATGAATTTCTACAAGATAATTAGCATCAGCCCTTAGATAAGATCTACTTAGAAGGGAAGTTAGAAGCGATTTTATTTTTCTGACAATATGAATTCAGGTGTCAAAAATGGTCAAGATAGTTTCTGCTTAACCTGTTTGATTCACAATAGTTAATAAACATAATCGCTCTTCAACTATGGAATGTCCAGTCCTGGGTTTATATTTCACTTCAATGCTCGTTGAAAAATTAGAATTTTACTTCTGACGTTTCCATTTATGATTTGAATTAGTTCGAATTTCGTATCGTGGAACGAAAATTGTAATTATCTAAGAATCTATCTGCTGCTTAATTGTTATACTAAGTTTCAGGATATATTGGCCGTTGCTGAAATTACGTTGACCATCGAAGGTTCGCTAGCGGCTAGTTGTTGAATTCTCAAATATTAGTTTTGAATAAGTTTATCTTCATGTTCAGAAATGGTACAAGCACGAAAACAAGTCCATAGTGTTAACCTCCAGCACTGATCTCATTATTGCTTCTTTGTCATGACACAAGAACAACCTATAATTTTCGAGATTGCGCACTCACATCAGCACGTGTTCAACTCAGTTCTTTTTAACTATTAATAGCCACTGCAATTATACGCCTATAAAACTCCAACTAGACTCTTTATTTTCACAATTTTCAGTTCCCATCTAGTGAACAATACGAAAAATCTACAATAACCGCAGCAATGGCGTAGCGAATCAGATAACGGTATGTCAAGCCAGGGGTAGGCAGATCAACAATAACGCATCTATCATTATCTCATCACGTTTATTGTGCCAACGTCGAAGAAGACAAGTAACTAATAATTGCTTGAATGGTGAGGCATATCCATTGGCGTAAAATCTCCTAAGCTTTGTGTGCAACTGATGGGGAAATGAAGCATAAAAGTTTCTATGATACGGAAGACTACAGAATAGCTGAGAGAGCGCAGAATTACAAATAATCTCGCGAACATCGTCGTGTACAATGCTTTATGGAATGTAGAAACAGCACGTTCGCTGCATAGCGCGAATGGATAAAATCAAATTGAAATGTTCAAATGATTCAGAAACAGGACACGGTTACATAAGGAGCTGAACATGCTGCTAAGAATCGGCGTCATAGACGCGAAACAAGATCACCTGAGTTGGCAGTCATAGAAAAGTAACCCACAAAAAGTTTAATAAAAGATCCCACACAAAAATTAACAAAAATAAAACCACGTTACTATATCACTAAGGCCTCGCTCACTACTTGATAGTCCAACACACAGTGAAAGTAATTCAAATCATCATTAATCAACTTGATTACTTTGTGAAATATTATAGTTTTTCTGCATTCACCGAAATGAATAACGTGCATTCATAGGAAACTTAAAGAATTCCATCAAATTTGTCCAAAATTCTCGAGGTCCAAAAGGAGGCTACTTTAGCACCAGGTTATCAGTAAAATTAGAAATAACACTCCAAGACAGACACCAAAACATAGAGGCATTAACGGAACAAAATAAAAGCTAGTGTTAAAACAGCAACAAATAAATAGCTTCATTTACGCAATTGTAAAACAAAATGAAAAAAAAATGAATTTAGCCAATAAAGAGTTTTACTGTGTCGTTGAATATCTCAGTGAAAATAAAAATGCAGGAAGAAAGGCGTTTCAAGATTATTGATAAAAAAGAGCAATGGGTCACTCAGCAAGTTTGACAAATGAAAATAACAAGTTGAACATGTGCCTGAGATTGGGCGTTCAGAACTAAACACCCTAATCTTTAAACAGCTGATGACAATCCCCAGCTCAATAAGACAAATGTCTAGCGTGTACAATAATATTTCACTCTCTAATTTGCAAGAGTGACATCCAGGACATTAGTGAATTGTCCTACCGTCACTAAGTTGCTAGCTGTGATTATAACGAAGCTGGATAGAAGAACACTCAATGATCATAAAAGAAAAATAAATAAAATAAAATTATTGCGTTCTGTCAACAGTATGAACTCTTGTACATTGTGAAAATTCTTTTCAATTGTAAAGCAACAAAATTGCTTTGTATACAATTTTTGAAATCAAAGCAGACATTGATAATATGAAACCATTGAGTACAAACAATTGGTAGAACTAGTAAGAGATCACATCAAGAAGTTCCACAGCATAGCTGTGTGGTAAATGGCATGACAGTTGTAGCAGCAGTTATTCTCTACCAGTTACTACTAAATCGGTGATTAACGATTCTCCAAGCGACAAATTGAAAAAGATTCATGCTTGAATGCCCCAGTAAATTTTATGTTTTATCACTTGTTTCCAAGAAAACACATCCTACAAGTTATATTTAATTAGGATGGCAAACAATTACCTACCCAAGTTCTCTGCTACTAACTAATACGCCCTTGGACACCAATGATTATTGCTGGAATTTTTCAATTGGTGAGCAATTTTTAGAAATATCACAATCAACAGAATAGCAGACAAACAAAATAAAGGCTCATATAAAGCAACTAATTTATTCTATTTCAGAAAGTGGAAAAGCCTATTCATAAAATAACATCATTACTTTTCCTGAAATCTTGCTTGAGGAACACAAACCAACAAAGTCCAATAACTATAAATTACAGACACCAAATTATACAACAAGTAGGATATTTCACACTAATTTCTGATTGGCCAACATTCAGTTACGCTTCTTCGATGATGCCCTCTGCTTGGCCTTGGAGTGTGCAGGAGTTACACTCCAGTACCACAGCAGCTGCCCAAAGACAACGCTGTTGGCAAAGGTAGCGACGCAGTAAGTAGCAATGATGACGCGGTCGCCAGTCTCCTGGATGCTGGTGAAAATGCGGGCGGCTGAGCCAGCCGTGAGTAATGTGACTGTCACCGCAGAGAGCTGCCCTGTACTGCCAGCACTGTAGTTGGACCACGCTTGTAGCATCTGTGAAGGTGGATTTTGTTACAAGCATTGAATGAAACATGAGCGATTTGCTCTAAAAATGAACGTGATATGCACCTGAGGTGAAATTCGATTGAAAGTTAAATTTTTTACTATTTTCACACTAGGTTGTTATTCCTCCAAGTTAAAATATTAAGGTATAAAATACTGCAACTTTCACGAATACTACATCATGATTTTTTTCTGTATCAGATTTCAAATGAAATTTTATTTATATGAACCATTGTTAGCATTACTTTAGCAATGAAGACAATAGGAATGTTAGAAGCTTGCAGAGCCATGAGGATGTGTATGGGGATACTGCCAGAGCACAAAATGGCTACAGCTGTGGTCACCGCAGCCAAGAAGAAGAAAGCTTGCTGAGTTGAGCCTTTGTAATGAAGCACAAGAGCTCCTATCAAGGCTGTTTGTAGTAGCAAGAATGCGTTGTCACCCCATGAGCTGCTCATAAAAATCATCCATCAAACACACAACAAAGCCAAAAAAATCAGTACCAAATTCCATTGAAATAAATTTTCGGGAGATACTAATTATCTGAAATAACTTAGTAGCAGGAGATTGGATGTATACAAATTGTAGTCAGTCAACTGAACCAAAATTTGGTATCCACAAAACAACTGGGTCAAATATATAGTATATAGGTATATACCTGATTGTTGATAATAAAATTCAATAATAAAAATGATACATTGCAAATAATAAAATAAGAAAAACAAAATTTCTGAAATTTTTGAACAAAACATTCTTTTATTGTAAATCACAATGATAATTCATTAATTATATTGATGCAAAATAATATGTGAATGGTACAAAATTGGACAATTTTTTTCACACAAAACAGAATGAGACCAATATCAAAGGCAAAACATTCTGTGCCAGAAATTAAATATAGGTAACACATCACATTTGTCAATAAAAATTTCTACAAAAACTGCTAAACACAATAATAAATAACGTAAACAGAGACTAACCTGAAGGGATACTTGCTAACAAAATTGTATGAGAAGGAAGCAATGATGGCTACCAGCTCAAGCAAGGCACTTGAAAAGCTAATGCCTTCAGCTGATCCAGCCTTGGTGATCTTGAGGATTTGTGGGACCTTCACCAGCACTGAGCCAGCAATCAAAGCTAAGCCCAGGCATTTGGAAATTGTTGCCTTCAAGCAATCAACTGAAAAACAAATAATAAATCAGGTATATTAACAATAAAGATGTGAAAAACAATAAATCAATCAAATACACAAGTGATCACAAAGTTAGCCGGCTTGGATCACAGTTGTGTTATGTTTTTTGGTAATTTCAACAGCTTTTTTTCATCACATACTAAACACCAAAGAATATGCTTATGACACTAAATGATACTAAATAAATTTTCAAAAAAAGATCTCTGTCATATAACAAAACTTGTGTTATGCCATTAACAAAACCTTCTTGTTGAAAGTCAGGCTCATCATTTACACACATAGCTTTATAACATTCACATTGTTATAAAATATATTAGAATAAATTTTTATAGAGGCCTATAGCATAAGCATTTTTTAATTAGGTAAACTAATTTTTTCAATTACATAATCATATTTTCTGCATATTTTGCAAATTCAATAATTATTTTTTAATCAATGTCTTCTTCTATGCATAAATCACAAATGAGATAGCCAAAATCATTGATGGGACCATTCACCATTGCACTGCTTTGATGATGATCCAATTTGTTGCTTGAATTGCAATAACTATGTATCTTTACGAAATGGAATGTGTAAGGATCAAGCCATTTCTAGCTAACCCTAGGGTAATATTTGCATCCGCAGTCATAGTCTGTGTTCATTAGCCGGCCATCAGCCACTCTTGCTCTGGCCGCCAGCTAAGAACAAAGTTCAACATACTAGATAAAGCTATGAAAAAATACATGTTCAGATTTGAAATGCCTAGCACCATATCGAACCTGGTGGAAGTCGAGTGCCGTAGCTATTTCAAACTTTCCTTAGTCGTGAAAAGATCCGCTCAAATGACACGATTTTAGATCTTCCGTGAACAAGGCACAAAAAGGAAAAGAATCGGCGACAGGTCACATCAGGCCTACACTGCAGTGCTGAGATCACTATGTTGTGTTATGTTATTGAAAACATCAGGGGTCAGGCTCCACTCTCCAGCATAGGGTAAACGCGGTATATTCCGACACATTAAGGACGCATCGAGAAATGAAAAACTATAAAAAAAACATATGCGTTACGTAAGTTCTGTTGCCTTCACGTGACTCTCAAAACACTTCACTACGCATCAGCAACGATGAAACGTCACAAAATGTTGCCATATTT
>NW_025938434.1:0-603 GCF_000764305.2 Hyalella azteca | reverse complement strand
TAGCGTTCTAAGTGCACGTAGCGTCCTAAGTACACGTAGGGGTCTAGTATACGTAGCGGCCTAAATTCTCGTGGCGGCCGAGTTCTTGTACGTGATTGGCGAGTTCAGTTTAAAGCTGTCAGTGATTGGCTGACGGAGTCGCGAACTCTTAAATATTCTTACGTACTCGTAAAATAAGCGACCTCCGCCTCGTGCACTCGAGAATTTCCCGAGAAGACACAAAGTCACATTATGGAGTGCAGTCACAAGTCGTTTCAATGGCTCTCTGTTTGACTTCGCCCTGTTATGTTCACGTATTAACTTGCCTGTGCAGCAGATATGAGCTCTTTTATTTTGTTTTCTTCCTTTGATTCAAGCCGTATTTTTCATGTATTAACTCGCGTGTGCAGCAGGTATGAGCTCTTTTGTTTTGTATTCTTCCTCTGACTCAATCCGTATTTTTACGTATTAACTCGCCTGTACAGCAGGTATATGAGCTCTTTTATTTTGTTTTTTGTCTCTGACTCAATCCGTATTTTTCACGTATTACCTCGCGTGTTCAGGTACGAGTCTCTCGTAGAGGAGCTAAAGAACATCTTCAGCCACGTGGACCCACCAGCAGAC
>NW_025938433.1:0-561 GCF_000764305.2 Hyalella azteca | reverse complement strand
TCGAAAGTTTATGCATTATAGTAGTGATCAGGAAATTGATCCTGTAGTAACGACTTTTTATAAGCTGTGTTATTGAAAAATCTGCTGTCATTCAGAATGAATAACTGTAATATTATTCATTTTTTATTCTGAAATTGGGGATTTTGGCTCATTCCAGTTAATGGTTTATTCAAATTTGTCACTTGCCTTATACAAATTATTTTTTTTTTATGATTTTATCAGCAGTTGACGTCAATTATCATTTTGTGATAATTCCAATATTGGTACAAGCAGTTATATGAACCATTAATGCAATAAGCATGTATACTTCGTAATAATCACTAAATACAAATTGTAATTAATTCAATGTTTCTTGATCCTAAATACTATGAAGTTTCTCAGGTCTTTTTTTCTCAATTGAGACACAAAACTGATTGATTAGATAATTAATTGACATAAATAAAATCATCACCTACAATTAATTCTCATATGCACCATAACTTATTCTGGCGCCTTATGGAAGTGTTACGCCAACTAAACAAAAACCCCGTAGATTTTTTCCGTATATCTTAAAGAAATACA
>NW_025938432.1:0-419 GCF_000764305.2 Hyalella azteca | reverse complement strand
ATTCGATCCGCGGCCTGGTGGTGCACGGCAGGTGGTGGTCAAGGCCGGAAGACAACAAAGCCGAGTGGTGCACGGCTGATTGGTTTAGGTCCGGAGAGATCCAAGGCGTTCGATTCATGGCTTATTGGTGCACAAAATTGGTGGTGCACGGCTGCGCTCCCATGTGGGTTGGAACCTCTTATGGGGCCCAGCAAGTTAAGTTATCCGCAAAGCATCAATCAGCTAGAGAATCAGTATGGTGCAAACTTACTCTAAAAGGCAAAGATAGCCTCCTCATAGGGGTCATTTACAGATCACCTAATAGCTCCTCTGATAACAATAAAATACTAAACAGCCTTTTAACGAGCATGTCATTCAGCAGGTCGCATACGTTGATCGTTGGTGACTTTAACCATCCAGAAATAGACTGGGCAGATGAA
>NW_025938431.1:0-21150 GCF_000764305.2 Hyalella azteca | reverse complement strand
GGGTCTGGCTGGGGACGGGACAGACCGTCTGCACGTAGGGCAGATTCAATCTTCGGTGTAGAGTCTAATGTAGCGCAGGCCGGAGCATCGCTTATGGGTCCAGGCACTGCACCCGGTGCACCAGAATGACTTCGCCACGTGACTGGGAGGGAGCAGACCGAGCAGGGGGGGTGCGGGCTAGGGTTGGGTGTATGCCCTGGGTCAGGAGAAGATGAACGAGCAGGAAGAAGAGATGGGGGGAGAGCAGGGCACAAGGAGCCCCAAGGAAGATAGGCGGCCAAAGATGTGGGTAGGGGGGAGGGGAGGCCGAGGTTCCCCTGCCCTTAGCAGAAAAAGCGAAGGAGCCTCCGTCCGGTAGCGATCCGGGCGGGGGGGCCTCTACCGTTTGGCCTGGCCCACGTGAATGTCGGGTAACCGGCCGACGCGTAGGCCAGGGTACCCCCCCCGACGTAGACGCGGCAGAGATCGGGGGCTCCCGAACGAGACGTTTACATCAAACAAGATGATGCCAAGGGCATGATTCCCCCCGTCAACGCAACGGAGAACGAGACGGACTGCGTAACGCAAGCTGGCCTGTAATAGAATTACAAGTTTGATGAAGAAGAACCCTCAATGACTGGAGAAGCTGAAGCAGATGTTCAGTATGTCGCATCGACGAACGGGGCGAACTGAAGTTGGACACTCTCGTTTGATGGATTTCATACTCAGTCAAACCTAGGAATCCCTATGTTCCCAATGGCATCACAATGGAAGAAATTTGAGCAAGAGAGGGAACGAAACATCATATCCTGGTCAAAATGGGGGGGACCAGAATTTCATGTAGATTGTAGACGCTCTTCGTAACGTTTATTGTATGAACTTGCAGTCGCAAATTTCCTTCTGACCGTAGCAAACATGGCAGTTAACTTTACACCAGCAGTTCAAATGCGCCCTAATAGTTAGCAATTTAGCCGAGTAAGATTCATCCTGCATAATTACATCCTAGATAGTCTGCCATAAAAATCCATCTGATAAAACAGGTTCAATCACTGAATTTTGTACTCTTGGGAAGTTTTCGAATCCATGTCGTCCCACCTTATAAATAAAAAACAACCTTCGAGACATGCCCGATTTAGAGGTTTTTCATCAGTTCATTGGAAGTTGGCTTCAAACACCGAAGAATATAGATCGGGTTCTAGTCGAGAAAATCTCCCTACCTGAGTTAACTTTGGTTGATGCCTAGGAAACGTACTCCTCAAGAATTTTTTTTTATCTAAACATTTTACTACACGCATATTATAAATACCTCCGCCAATGGAGAATCTACCTAAAGCCTGCAACGAATTGCGAATGAAGAGAATGACTCCACTAGGCATGGACATGGTAATCAATATTGATACCCATCATTCCTACGGGAGATTTTCACATTTAGATCTAACAAGCCCTGACAGGAAAATCGAACGAGACATCACGCGCGAATCCACCTATACATATCAAGCAACCCTTTCGACACTTCATTGCATCGTAAAGGCCATTCAATGGTGCACGTGAACAAAAACCTTGTTTAAGTGGCATACAACGAGAAACAACAGTCCTCTAGCAATTTGGTCAGGTCTCCGAATAATCTTCATTCTGTTCCTGGGGCCATACTTTCAAAACTCGCTAAGTGAACGTAAGTACTTACGATCTATTTTCTTGTCTATGATTGGTGGATTTTGCTCGAAAGGCCGTCAATAATTGGCCGATTAACATATGATCTCTTAACTTTTTTTGAAAGTATGGGCCCTGGACTCTTTATCCGCCTTAACCTTGAAGAAAATGGCCGGATTTTCAGATGAAATCTCTTTAATTGCTCTCTCAACTCTTAAAAAAATTAGGAGAAGGTCATAGGAATAAGTTAAATTGGTCATTTTCACATGCATTTTTGTCCAATTCATGGGTGGCTTCTGCCCAATCTCCACTTAGCTCCAAATGACATAATTTGAAACATTTGGAATTTTAAGGCCTTATTATGCACTCATGGCACCATTTAGATTTGAACTTTGAGTAAAGTCACCCGGCATATCTTGATTGTCTTATCTCAACGCACTTTCTCATGCACACTCGTAGAGATTCAAAAAAACCAATCTCGCCCTTTAACATCCATAACAACCAATTCTTTCGGGAGGACATCTATACCTAGTAGCCCATCGTGATCCAACGACGGAACATTTACGATACGCGACAACGCATCTGCAGCACAGTTCTTTCGCCCATGACGATATTTAACGACAAAATCGTACTTGGCTAAATCCTTCAGCATCATCAATAGTCTACAATCATCGCTAGCCATGATTTTTCAGATAAAGTAAAGGCTTATGATTTGCGAATAACATGAACGGTACTAGCGAAAAAGAACAAGCTTAGACGGTAGACCTCATCTTATTGAAACTAAAATCGCCCCCATACACTAGCGTATCCGACTAGACGATTCTGGCTGGCATATCTGATTCAGCGATATTTCACCATACACCTACGGGGACGCCTGTCGGAGACCACCGCTGCCGTACTTCGAATGGACTATCATGATTCTTTCCTTCGATAGCGTAGCCTATAACTTTTTTACTGTAAATTTGGTGGTTCACGGCTACGTTCCCTCACTACCTACGTACTTTGCTCTCAGCGCCCTGTCGTGAAGATGAGTCCAACGAGATAGTTGCAGCTGCTGCCATCGAGTTTAATAAGCTCGCAGCAGCGAAAAAGCAACGTAGGAAAAGATTATACGGTCATAAGAATGACTAGTCAATCGACCAGGATTCAGTCATATGAATTTGCTAAATTTCATACGCAACGATACTATTACGATAGTAGAAACCGACTCTCGAATTTTTTATAATATTTTGGCAAAGCAATATTTGTATCTAATTTGATAATTTGTTGATTTCCAGGAAGGATTGTTACGATCCTGTGTTATGGACAGACAGGATCGGGTAAATCTCGTACCATGGCAACTGAAAACCGCGAGAACTGCCCTGAAGAAAATATCTTTACCAGTTTCCATATGATGGGAACTGCCCTTCATTCCATCATATCAAGACATGATGGGTATCATCTCCAGGGCTATCAGGGACATGTTCGAGGAGGTGAAGATGCGTGAGGATGAATATCATTACACCATCACATGCCCATTTGTTGAGACAAGTCTGCATTGATCGTGTCTATGTAATATTTTTATTTTGTTCATTCGTTATTCATTTATGTTTTATGGCATTAAATCTTTAAATGAATGAAATAAAAGAAATAAATTGGGTTCATTCATTTATTTAGTTCATCGATCTGTTTTCTTCAACAGTTAACCTATTGTTTGAACACAATATTCGGTTGTTCAAACAAAAGGTTACTAAAAAAAAAGATTGACTATAAAACATTTTAGGCGTTTTATCCCGCTTAAAATACTGCGTTTGGTACACTGGTGTCCCAATACGCGACGTCTCGGTACCTTAAGCAAGTCAGTACCAATGTGGGCAAATGTTGTCCACAATAGTTTAGATTGTGAATAAATTTACTGCATACACACGTTCACACGCTGATGTGAATGAGAAATCAGCATTAATGCCGATGTGGCTGTAATTTTTGCAGCGACTTCGTAGTGTCCACAAAGTTCCAGCTGGTGGACCTCGCCGGAAGCGAGTCTGATAAGGAACCCGGCGCGGAGGGCAAGCTTCTGAAAGAAGCTATAGCCATCAACCGGGGTCTGCACACCCTTGGAAAAGTCATTAGAGCTGCCGCAGCAAAGCAGACGTCGATTCCTTTGAGAGAATCGAAACTCACCAGGCTACTACAAGGTCAGACTTGACCAACAATAATAGCCTTCTTTGTGAAGGTCAGAATCGTTTTAATTTGGAAATGAAATTGATGCTGTGTTTCAGCTAATTTTCATTTGTATTATAGTCCGTTCATGACATTCATGTACATTATACATAGTAATTGAATGTCTTTAATATTCTAATGGATTTTAAAGTATTTAATTTATTTTTGGCATATTCTTGTAATTGTTCTACAAAACATATTTCATTTCTGCAGACTATTGGCGGCCATGCGGCCATGCCCACTGCCTCAAGGTGGTCTGCGTTTCGCCGGCGGACAGCTCCCTGCCATAACATGTATAACTAATCCCTATTTTTCATTTCTGCAGACGTGATTGGCGTCCAGCCCACTGTCTCATGGTGGCGTGCGTGTCGCCTACTGACAGCTCCCTCCTCCCTGATCGAGACGGCAAAAACGCTCGACTTCGCCGACAACGGCGAAGTATAATCAATCGGGCGAAGTATAAACCCGTATAATCATTTGTATAATCAATCAAAAGCTCCTGTATAATCAACCCCAACCGTGCTGGAAGGATTAGCCTCAACAACGCGGTAGTGAGGTTAAGGGGCGACAACATGGCGCTAGATAGTTTACAGTTTACACGCTGTCTACCACACGGGATCCAATACTCTTTTCTTATAGAGATCAAAACGTGGTTTACTTCTGCATGAATAAAATTGGAAATAATATGAAGAATTCAGCAAATTCGTAAAATGAAATTTGGAGGGTAGGAGCAATGGAAACTTAGCAGTGTGTCGCAAAACGGCATGTCGTAATCTCCCGCGGCAAATCAGCCAGCCCTCTTCAATCTCTAACATTCAGCTGTCTGACAATTTAAGGTTGTACAGTGAATTTCCCATCCAAGTACTAGCAGCAATCCCTATACCTATACTCCTATAGTAATGACGTTACAACAGTTCAATAAGCTTCGATTCAGATTCCGTGATTTCTTGTGGGGTCAAACTGCTACCGCAGGCAACAGCTGTGCTTAAGAGGATTGACCTTCAATCGGTAAATGAACCTTAAAACAAATGTGATTACTCTTGATCATTCGTGCAGGGGCTGAATGATTAAAAAAATTAAGTACAGTTGCTAAACATTTTGTTCTCCGGCTGCAGCAATGGAAACACGGACGGTGTCTTCACCAGTAATTGGGATCGGGATCATTTGTCCATGATAGGCTTTATCACGGGAAAAGTGAGAGCCGGGACACGGCTTTATCTAGCAGCTTCATCACGGGACGCTTGTCTGAGACCGCCACTGCCGTACTTTAAATGGACTATCATGAATTCATGATCCTTTCCCACAATAACGTAGCCTATAACTTTTCGACTGTATATTTGGTGGTGCACGGCTGCGTTCCCCACCTACCTACGTACTTTGCTCTCAGCGCCCAGTCGTGAAGATGAGTCCGCCGATATAGTTGCAGCTGCTGCCATCGTCTTCAATGTGCTCGGGGGCCCGGGGCAGTGAAAAAGCAACGGAGAAAAAGTTCATGCGCTCAAAAGAATGGCTAGTCAATCGACATGGATTCAGTCATATAGAATAGAAGTGTCGGCACTGAAGAAATAACCCCATGGCCTGTTGCCGATTCTTATAATTTTCTTGACTTGATTCACAAGGGATCCGGCCTCTGGAACCCGATCATATAAATTTGCTAAATTTCATACGCAACGATAATATTACGATAGTCGAAAGGACTATCAAAATTACATTAAATGATGTCTGCTTTAAAACTTAAATATAGTATTGAACTAAGTTAAACCGTTAATACGCTACGGACCTTCCAAAAGCACGGCAAATTGCGTAGTAAGTCAGAAAATACCAGAAAAATACCAGATTTAGGCAAATATACCAGATCTAAAATGTTCATACCAGACACCTTCTGAAAATACCAGATTTGTGAAATCTGGTATAGAAATATACCATCTGGCAACGCTGAGAGAGACAGTGGAGAGTGGAGCCGAGCCGAGCGCCCGCGGCCCGAAACCAACACAGTGTTGCCCAATTTTTTTTTTCTCAGCAAGAATACCAGATTGACTACCTCAAAATACCAGAAATTCTATTCATAAACTGACTAATGCCTCTAAATTTGATGAAACTATTCGTCAGAAACTTTGGTTAGAAAAGTATTATTTTTTTCTTTATTTACTATGCATTTATTTGGCTTGACGAATAATTAGCCAAATTGATCGTTATTATTTTCCCCACCGTTTGCAACATTTTGACATTTTTCTTTTCCTGGTTTGATTACATTGACACTTGTTCCTCTTTTTTATCACAGTGTGGCACTTCTTCCTCTTCACTCAAGACGAGCAAGCCACGGAACAGGTCATCTTCCTCTTGCTTGTTTTCGTACATGCTTGCATATTGCATTTATCTAACATTTCGGGTGTGATCATTTGTTGCGGCTGAGCAGACAGCTTTTGGTCGGAATAACGGACTACAGTACCTTAGTTGAAATTCTATTTCGTTGCTCGTTTTTCACGTACGTAGGTGAGTTGTGGGAACACTCGTTCCACGAATGCATTGAAGACTGGTAAGAGTAGACACGTGATGAAGTAGTCAACCAGTTACAAGAACGGATGATTTTCAAGATCATTGAAATACTGCATGACAATCCAGAATTCAAAAACATCAAACACCTATACATATCAAGCAACCCTTTCGACAGTTCATTGCATCGGAAAGGCCATTCCATGGTGCACATGAACATTAACCTTGTTCAAGTGGCATACAACGAGAAACAACAGTCCGCTAGAAATTTGACCAGGTCCCCGCACAATCTTCATTCCGTTCCTGGGACTCTTTATCCGCCTTAACCTTGAAGAAAATGGCATGATTTTCAGATAAAATCTCTTCAATTACTCTCTCAACTTGTAAGTCTCCTGGCACATCTTGATTGTCCATCTCAGCTCACTTTCTCAGGCACACTCGCAGAGATTAAAAAAACCAATCTCCCCCTTTAACATCCATAACAACCAATTCTTTCGGGAGGACATCCATACCTAGTAGTCCATCGTGATCCAACTACCGTCAATTACGATACGCGACATGGCATCTGCAGCACAGTTCTTTCGCCCACAGGACGATATTTAATGACAAAATCGTACCCAACTTAGTCGACTAAATCATTCGATGTCCTCAATAGTCTACAATTATCGCGAGCCATGCTTTTTCAGATAAAGTAAAAACCCCATACACTAGCGTATCCGACTCTCTAGTCCGGCTAGATGATTCTGGCTTCAATATCCTATTGACAAAGTTTAAACCGTTTATAACAAATCAAATCTTGCGCTACGGAATAATTCGCTTTATAAAAATTATATTAAATAATTAGTCTATAATGAATCGAATAACGCCACGGAACTTCTACAAGCACGGCAAATTGCGGGACTCTTCAGTAAACATGGTTAGGAGGCCCAGCGTTGCAACTGAAGTTACTGAAGTATGGGGTTATTTCATCAAGCTTTATTTATAGGGTTCCAAAAATGGCGGGAAAGCTCTAGTTTCGCCGCTCACAATGTAATCTATATAATCCACGCCTACGCTGGGGGGAGTTCAAGCTTCAGAGGCGGAACTTAAATGCAGAAAATCTGCAGTAAGTCAGAAAATATCAAAAAATACCAGATCTAAAATATTCATGTCAGATAGAGTCTGAAAATACCAGATTGGTGAAATCTGGTATAGAAATATACCAGTTGGAACAGCAAGCACTTGCTGGAGTGCGTCGTTGGGCTCGCCTAGATGTTTCTCTTTTCGGCTCGTTGGGCGCCGTATTCGCTGGTGGTGGCGGAGTTGAATGGTTTGAAATTGAAGGTGAGCCTAGATAGACTCGCGGATTGTAGAACATCTGATATGAGCATGGCTGAAAGTCATGGAAGCATATACTATTGCCTTGTTTACATCCATCTGTTTCTGTACTAAGCACGCTCTTTCCCTAATACCCGATTCATCTACTTACAATTCAAGCTTGTCTTCTCCATCTCTGCTTGTCAAGGTCTTCATTGTGAGGAAAACTAAGCGAAACTCCATTAAAAAAACAAATGCTACTTCCCATCTAGTCCGCGATAGCGCTTGACGCTTCGGGGCACCTGTTAGTTCCGTCAGAAGGCTTATCAATCGCTGAACTCTGGTCAATGAACTTCCTCTAAAAATTACCGTAACTCTGTCACTGTTGTGGGTCTAGGATAGTCAACAATTTTCTGCACAAAATCGGGGGTCCTGCGTATGCAGTTACTACTTTTTTAATGATCCAAAAACTAATATCCTCGTGAAAAAGCAGAAATTTGGATACCTTTATTTTGATTCCATTCAGCTTGAGAAGTTGAGAGTTGTTAAAACCTTACGCATAAGCATTAAATGTTCAAAATATTGAATGTCGTCTATCATAGATCACAATTCGGGTGGACAGAAATTCCAGAAGTATAGAAGGTGACATGGCTTGAGATGTGCTATCGGTACCTTCTAATCTAATGGATGACGGTTGCGACAAGTCCTCCCGGCAGGCGAAATGGACATGATTAATACCGTAAGGCCGGTCCACACGCTCAGTTTTACACAACAATTTGTCTGCACAGTTCTAATCGTTGCAGATAAAACGTTGCGTGTGGACGGGAAAACTGCGCAGTTTTGAAGCCGGCGGGAAGACTGTACAGTTGCAGCGATATCTGAGCTGCAGAGCATAGATTTCGATGAACTACGCAGATAGTAAGTCGGAACATGGAGAAGGTACCATCCTATCAACATTCAATTTGTGCTCAGTTTCAATGATTCTGGCGAAAAATGGCGGACCTTCCGTAATGTTCTCGGGAATTTATTGCTCTATGCGAAAGTTTTCCTTGCATTTGGCGAGTAAAATCCAAGGATTATAGAAACAGGGACAAGAAAGGTGGATACATATGAGAGCTTAGTAGAAAAATTCAAAGAAATCGATGAAAGCGCAAACAGAGAAATAGCTGTAAAAAATGTACATTTTGAAGAGTATTTATCGTAAATAATTGGGTAAAAATTATTAAATCGATTCCATCTGGAGCTTGAGAAAATGACATCTACAAGCCATCTCTCTGGTATTTTGATTCCTTGCATTTCCTAAATGAACCAATCTTTTTTTACAAGGCACAATGCCCAAATTAACCAAAATACTGCCTCCTCCTTGGGGAGATTGCACAAAACTGAGCTAACTACGCAGATATGTCGGTACCGTGCGGACGCTCTAAAATTTGCAACGATTTCATTCCGACTTGAGACCGCATACAGATCGTTGTGTAAAACTGAGCATGTGGACCGGCCTTAACAATAACGCACGTAAATGGACTTTACAAATTAAGTCGATACGGCATAATTACAGAGCGTAGACGATGTGATACAAAATATTCAAGAAGAAATTGATCTCTTAGGTAAGGCAAGAAGAGCCTTTATAGCAGCTTAAACGGCATGGTCTAGGCGCTTATTTGATAGTTTCAACAGATATTGTTGGCCCAGGCGGAGAACCTTTGGCGGTAACTTCTAACGGATAGTTTGGTAATGGGTCTAATGACCTTTTCCCGGAGTCGGTAACTAATTCAACCAGAACGAACAAAGCTATCGTTACCAACAATGAAAGAAATTACTCTCTAATTTGCAAAGTACGCGATGGTAATCGCTATGCATTTGTACAATAGCTCCCATCTTAACAGTATTATTAGTAATTGCATTGCTGGACTGAGATCTTTCACGCAGTGAAGTCAGTAATTCAACTAAAAGTGGATTTTTTTATTAAACATTTGGTATGAATGGTCTTTTCATTGAAGGATGGGTCGCGAATATCTTCAATGTAGATTGAGTCTAGAAATTCTTTGATTTGACGACCATTAATCAATAGTGACGGTGTTATTGGTTGTAAATCGTTGAAAGCTTCTGAAAGATAAGTAAAAAGTCTATCGTTTATTCTCGCTTCAATTTGAGCAATTATGGTTTCCAAATCTGGGCGCGTTTCTAACGACTTTTCAAGGTTCTTCTTCAAGCAGTTTTTGGTGATGCTGATCATTCTTTCACACGCACCGCCTTACCATGGAGCCCCGGGGAGTGATGAAACGCCATTCGATTCGGTAGTCGTTCAGAGCCGATGAAACAAGCTATTATTATTAGCAATATCTTTCAGGGTCTTGTAATCTTCAACGAAATTCATAGCGTTACCGCTTTATACGATGCTTGGGAATGACCTGGTGGATGCGAATTTAATGAATGCCCTAAATAAATCTTCCTCAGAATTGCTTCCCAAGACCTCCATGGAGGTGCACGGCTCTGGGGCCGGATTATCAAAACTTCGTAACTTTTTGTACTTACGACAAAAAAATTCTGTGGTACGTAAATACACCCTAATTTTGGCATTATCAAAACTTTCGTACGCAAGTCTTAGCTAAAAGCCTAAATTTTTTTCCCGCGCAAATGTTTTTATAATACCACCGCTAGTATTACGTTGTCATAGCAACGCCACTCGTAAGTCGATTGTGTTTACTTACGAAGTTTTGATAATACGGCCCCTGGTAACAATGAAGGTAAATAAAACATTGTAAACCTTGGTACACACCGATATGTTCCGGACTGTGAAGGCGCCAGAAAAATAAACTCCTTTAATTTGGAAAGGCATAGATTTTGAAACACGTTATTCCGGTAATGGAGGTTCAATTGCGCTCTGGTATGGCTTACACTGGGCATTACGACAAACACAGCAAAATTTCAAGATATTTTGAATAAGGGGTCTAGCTGAAGGTATCGAGGACCTTAACCGCGAAATGGGGGGAAATTTTCACAGAGTTTAGCAATATGATAGTCTATTCTGGACGTGTTGAAAACCAAAATCATTCATTCATTCATTATAGAGCTGAGCCTTGGGTGATCACAATGCTTTCCTGTCTCTAAATTTGAAAGTCATTTCTGACGATATGATCTCTTGACGTGTTTAACCGCGCCCACTTAATTTCACCATATCGAGGTTGACACAGCCTGAGATTTTCAGCCCAGCAGCCATCAAATCACCAGTTCAGCAATAGCCACCACCGGATGACGACAACCACTCTAGTCTCTATACCCTCGTTTCTTCACGTATGGAAACTTCCGTATTTGCCAATCTTTGACCGTAAGATGAAGGTCAAGAACGGCTAGCTCTCCGTCGGTCGACTTCGTTAGTGAGATGGCCATCCGTTGAGTCGTGGGCACCCGGCGACGTGTATGCAGCGGACTGGAGGCGTCGCCTGCTGACCTCTGCGTCGACGGTGAAACTTTATAGAAGCCTGCTGAAGCAGAGGTGTGTCGCAGGGTTTTTGTGAACAAAACAACAAGAAATAAAACAAAACAACGAACAAAAACAGCAAGAAATAAACAAAATCACTTATCAAATAATGATAAGTGAAAGTTGATATAAGATAGAATAACTATCGAGGATAATTAACTCGCGAGCGCGTGAGTCGACACCAGTTCGTCAATAGACTAGACAAATAAACATTGACTAAGCATTATCAAATACAATGAGAAGTATTATCACCTAATAAAATTATATTGATAAAGATTTTAACCTTTTGACAACATGACTACAAATTATAATCGACTTATATTCTTATAGAACATCTACCTCTAAAGGCCCGTTCACACTAGGGGCAAAACACGAGAGTCAAGTGCCTCAAAGCGCATGCAGAGGCGCTTTGCAGCCTCTGCATGNCCTTAAAGGAAAATTTTGGAGACGAGTTTTGCAGGATAATGCAGCCCATGGATGAGAGAATGCTCATGCAAAGTTTGGAGAAAAGTTATGGCTCGGTGTGGGAGATATTGAGCGTGGAAAAAATTTCCCTCTGAAAAAGGGTGAAAAAAACACCGTTTTTTGTGAAAAAAGCATAGAAAACGACATTTTATCGAAAAGTCACACGAGCAAAAATAGTTTGGAAATTCAATTTCGACTTATAGTGGTGAAACTTCCAGCGAGATTGGAGCAGAGGTTTGGGCTGTGGGATTGCGAGAGTGAAAACTTTACCTCGCTCTACAATCGCACGTACTGTGAGTAGAATAATGACAGCTCGTGCAAAGCACAATACGCGTAGAGGCGCGGGGTAAAACCGGGGGGCTTTGCGCCCCCCAAATCAGGGGTTTTCCGTCATTGGCAACGAGATTCCATATTCTAGTCATAAAAATATATTCAATCAAATAGAGTCACAATTCTAATAAAAGAACATCATCAAAACACGTGATCAAAACGATACTCCTAAAAATAAAATAAAAAAATTACTCAGTACTCACTGCAGTGAGTGACAGAGAGCGCAATTACTCGTCGACGAAAACATGAAGTCACGGTCAGACGGACGGTAATGACGAGCACAATGGGAATTTTTTTTCTCAAAAATGAGAAAATACGCTAAAAATATCACATAATATGCATCCCGTCACAGTAAAGACAGTATGTACTACGGTTACTTATGGTACTATATGTACATAAATTTCCTAAATCAGTCAAAAAATTCTAGACTTGATTGATTTTGTGGAAAGATGCGGATATATCTCCCAAATTCTTTGTATGCTAAATCCCATTCCGTTGCCAGTACAAAAATTAGAACACCTATTCGGAAACTAAAATTTCTAGTTGGGCTACATGGCAGCCAAGCCCACGGAAACACTGCAAGATTATAAAAAGTTGCAGTTTGTAAGCTCTTCAGGAACGGTTGTTTAGGATAGTCTTGCTACTCAACGGGAATGAGCATCGGATCAACATTTCTGGTAAACAAGAATTTCGAGTGATTTAAATTGATGGATTTCCAACTTTGATTGTATTATCCTTTTCCTGTGCTAGAACATTTAATTTTGTTTTACTAGAGATTGAAATTTTACATATCGACATGAACGCTCCATTGATTGCATTGCTGTTTGAATTGTGTTGTTTATGCATTCTTTTGCTTCATATTTTGAAACGCAATTAAGATTATTTCTCCGTAATCATCGTAACGCATGATATTTATTTACGACCAGCTTAACAATATTTCTATATTATTGACTATACATGTGAACATGTATTGTCAGTCTTGGCATTTAACAAGCCACACCAGCACTAAGAAAGCTGAGTGGACTGCAAAGTGTGGGGGGGAGAGAGGGAGGATGTTTATCGTGGACCCACAGAAGATTTATCGCCATAGGACAGACCTGCCTTTCCTCCGAAGTACGACAACGGAGGGGCAAATCTCGATTAAATCTACGGAAAATTCACTGACCTCTTGTTAAAAACTAATATAACTACCACCATAGAAATGATTAAAAAATGCTTGGTATAGCGATCAATGAAAACTAAAGAGTTAAAACAACTGGTATCGCGAAAATGTTAGAACAGTCGGGCTTTTTACGATCAACATTATATTGAATTTAGGTACAATTGGAAATTAAAGAGCAAGGAAAGCGTTGAATCTTTTATTCCGCAAAAAGAATTGGTTCGCAGAACGAAGCCAGGAGGTAACGAGAAGCACGAACTTACGAAGCGCGATGAGAAACTCGTACCCTGTAGAATACGTACGCACATATAAGTACAAGTTCGAACGTTAAAAGTCTAGAACACAATATTTTATTCCAGTTGAATGAGTCACTGTTTCAGGTAAATATGTCTCTCTCATTCTCACCATATATTGCCGGTGGCAACAGAACGTAATAAGCAAGGAGTAGTTCAGCTCAAATAAACAGAAACGGCTGAGTTGAAGACCAAGGAGAGGCGGTTGGGAGGATTCTTATCTGAATAAGACGGAAAACCAACTTAAGCCTAAAATTAATAGATTCAAGGATTTAACGGAGTGAATTTCAGTATGTTTCAATAAATTCAGAATAATGATAATACAGTTTCAAAAAATCAAAATAACAAACCTATTTGTTTCCGTTGAGGAACCCTAGACAAGAGTTCTCATGTAGAGAACTATAAGAAAGAAAATAGTGAAAACAGTAAGAGGAGTGTTCGCTCGTACTTAAAGAGAGTTAAGCGCATGCAAGTTAATTCACAGCACTAATTAAGGCATGTGACATAATCGGTTAACACCGAAGCTGCAAGGAGCCAATAACCCAACGGGTTTCAAGCAGTGGCGTAAAGCCAGTTAAGCAATATCTTAAACGAGCGAAACACAGAAGTGCTAACATGCATTAAATGGAACAAAATAAATTGAAAACACACTCGCACAAACTCAAATTAAGTAACAGAAAAGCAAGATTGATCAATGGTTTGAGCAGGAGGTCTTCACTACGGTAAGGTTAAACTTAAAGCAATAGTCCTTAAGATATGTAGAGCTAAGGAGCGTCGACTTTGCCTCCTAACGCGAGACAAACGATAAGCGTATAAACATTAACGAGTTAATTAGACAATAAATTTTAACAATTGTTCAAAATTTTCGTTAGCGACAACAGTGGTGATACAAAGTTTACATAATTTAACTTAATATCTTCAAATTGAAAATAATTAGCCAGGATAGCATTCCAAATTTCAGACTTGTATCTTATTTATGAGGGGAGTTATCGGTTGAATTATAATTCGACCGATAATTTCAATTCGGTAATTGAAAATGTTGGATATTTATTTAATTTTGATTATTCCTGAACTAGCGCATTGACGGCAAATACTTGTGTTCCAAATTGCAAGCAGATCCGTTTAGTATCGAAGGAGTTATGAGTGGTTAGGTTGCTTGAAACACGTTTATTCGTGCTAATTAAAAACTAATTAATGTAAAAATCTGTAATAATTCTTGCGGCAGAGTATTGATAATAACTACTTATATTCCAAAATTCAAACAAATTCATTCGCTATCAAAGGAATTATGAGTGTCTCGGTTGCTCAAAAAATACGTTTATTGGTTTTAATTAAAAACTAATTCATGAAAAATTCTGTAATAATTCCTGCGGCAGCGTACCTATCGATAATAAATACTCACATTCCAAAATTCAAGCAAATCTGTTCACTATTGAAGGAATTATGAATGTCTCGGTTAATCAAAAAATACGTTTATTGGTTTTAAATAAAAACTAATTTATGTAAAAATCTGTAATAATTCCTGCGGCAGCGTATCGATAATATCTACTCACATTCCAAAACTCAAGCAAATCCGTTCAGTATTGAAGTAAGTTTAGTTTACACGTACATTTCACACATTACATTAGTTTTACATACCTAAAACAGAAAGGAATACACTTGTGACAACCATCATATTTTCAGGTGGAATAAATCATAGTTTAGGTTAATTACTTTCCACTCTATGTTGCCTGGCGCACAATTAGGTATATCTATGACATTCTATTCACAATTTTGTGATGACCGGTGATGCAGTTATTTTTCGTCAAGTGAAATTTTTTCATTGAGCAAGGTAAATAAATTCAAAATTTTTTGATTGTTAATTGTTTTTTTTTCATTAACTGGAGCTTTTGTTAATTGAGGTTCTACTGTGAATGCATTTTTAGAGGTGTCCCTTATTACCCCGTCCTGCGGAAATGGCCGCCATTTTTATGGAATGAGATATGCGAATTCTGCCAATCACGTTTTTAAGCCAACACCTGTGTGCAATTTTTATGTAAGTAAAATTTTTTGATACGACAAATATTGTTTTGCTACAAACCTTAGCAGAGGCACGCTTCCAAAATCTCATTTTTCAAATTTTTTTTCAGGGATTTTTTTAGAGGTAGTGAATGTATGATTTCGCAACTAACTTTATGCTACATAGATAGTAGAAATGTTGAACTTTACGCCACTATTTTTAGTTTTGCAATATTTTGATTAGTTTATCTTCTACAACGTTTCAACGAAATTTGGACGACGGTCCTGATTTACCCCGCCCGTCCCTCATTACCCCGTTTGACGGTACCATTGTAAAAAGTATTAGATCTCTGAAGCTAACTTTCTTTTGAGCGCAAAATATGGATGATATTATATAGCTGGCATAGTTAATTATCATTTTATACATTACTTTTGCTAGTAACAATAAGAAGTCCAAGAAACTTGCAAGAAACTCCAGTATTTTAGTAAAAATTTCTCATTCGAAATTAAAATTTTCAAAGAAATTCCGTGTTTTTCCAACATCCTTGATCCAATAAAGACGCCAGGGCCAGGGTTGTGAGGCTAATGTCCTGGCGGAGAGGCCAGGGTCCAGGCTGAAAGGCAGGGGTCCATTTTGAAAAGCTAGGGTGGAGGCTAAGAGACCAAAGTCCAGGTTGAGAGGCCAGGGTCGAAATTGAGAGGCGGGGTCCAGGTTGAGAGGCCAGGGTTAAGGCTGAGAGGCCCAAGTCCAGGTTGATAGACCAGGGTCCTGGCTGACAGGCCGGGGTCCATTTTGAGAAGCTAGTGTGGAGGCTGAGACACCAAAGTCCAGGTTGAGAAGCAAGGGTCCTTGTTGTGAGGCCAGGGTCGAGATTGATTGGCCAGGGTTGAGATTGATAGGCCAGGGTCCAGCTTAAGAGGCCAGGTTACAGGCTGACATGCCTGGGTCCATTTTGAGAGGCTATAAGGTGGAGGCTGAGAGACCAAAGTCCAAGTTGAGAAACAAGGGTCCAGGTTGAGAGGCCGCGGTCGAGATTGATAGGCCAGGGTCCAGATTGAGAGGCCGCGGTCCAGGTTTAGAGGCCAGAATTCAAGTTGATAGGCCACGTTCTCACCTTCCATTCTGTTAATTTCAATAAAGATTGATTTACTTTCTTCTTCAAATTTGCTTTCAGAACTGGTTTCAAGCGTACTGGTGAAACCAATATTGTATCCAATATGTAATCTTGATCCAGAGTCTTCCTTAGATTCGCTAGAGAATGAAGTAGCAAGATGCTGTTCACATAGACTGGGACGTTTTCTTGCAGACGAAAAAGTTTTTATGCTAAAACCATTGAAGGATTCTGAAAGGCAAAAATATTACAAGTACACTTCAATAATTCGATCGTTTGGCCAGTGTATGGAGACATAAAATAGGTAAACTGAATTAGGGTTTTTCACTAGTAGTGAGAAAATATTGTAGAAGGGCACTTAATAATAGAATAGTAATGAAAACACAATTATTTTGCATCTTAATTCATTACTTGCATGGTCATAGGAGCAACATGACTCAACGGTCGCGTTTCAACCAATGCAGTTGTAAGTCCAACGTCCAACTGTACTGAACGGTCGCCATTAGAAATACAATGTGATATATGCATGCAATTTTTATTTCATGTTCAAATTTTGCATGTGCTCTTACTATTGTACTAGAAACAATGTAGAATTTTTTCAGTGCTGTAACATGTCTGATTTTCTGACCAGAGTCCAATAAAGATTTGGAAAGTTCTACAAGTGAAAGGCACTACGGATTCCCAACAAGATCAGCGCTGGACAGCGTAGTTGGCGGCAAAGAGTAGAGTTGCACCACCGAAACGAAGCAGGGACGCTTACCGAGCACGTTCAACACAACTAGCGCCAATTCCTTATCATGATAATAATATTACAGAGCATGTCTGAAAGGCGACCGTACGGTACACCTGGACGTTAAAGGGTTAACCCTCTATAATGCTGAACGGAACAGCAGCGATTATGAGCTGAGGTCGTGACTGCTTCTCGTGAGCTCGACATCGGCGGGCAGTTGGCAGCGAGCCGCGGTCAGGGGAGCTTGTGGTTCACTTGTCTGCGCTGCCTTCACAGGAGTCTTCGTGTTGCACCGTGTTAAACGAAAACTTATCTAGAAAGACAATTTTTTGTAAAAAGTTGTGTCTTTCAATTCACTCGCGTGCAGTGCGGTTCCATTTCAATGTCTCAAATATGAACTAAAATCGCTTATGCAAGGTTGGTACCTTCAATTGTTTTAGATTTTTACTGAGCACGGAAACTCAGTTTGCAGGGAAAATTGTAGAGGAGTGACACCGCTTACAACTCATCGCATGGTACCAATTACCTCCCGAACCTCGTTTATTTTCATCACCAATTGAAATAAATATCAACTGACGCTGGCCGTTGATGTTCACGAAAATGCCAGACTCTCGCCCGCGTCTTCGCTGTTGCTGGACTCTGCTGCTGTTGCTGGTGCATTTGACTGCTGCAGGTGAGAGTTGCTTATGTTGCCATGACGAGATTAAACTTGAATGTTTACTTGCCGGTTGATATCTATGCTCGGAACATCAATGTTTATTTGCCGATTGATATCTATGCTCGGAACATCAATGTTTACTGGACGGTTGATATCTATGCTCGGAACGTGCCATTATTGGTTGGACTTCAACAAGGACTTCAAGCCAGTGTACCGTAGGCTTCTGATAAGAATTGATGTCATTCGTTTCATTATGTTTCTTGTCATGCTGCTCGCTGGGGTTTAAAAAGTAAAAACCCCAACAATGTGTGTAAGATTTTTTGTTATATTTATTGAATGACTTCACTCTACTCTGTGGGCTCATTTTTGAGTGCAATTGTACAAGCGAAAATAGTACTATACTGCGTTGTTCATACTACGTTCTATGTTTATAATGCTATCTTTTATAGTATAAATTTCAGCGGCTCACTCATCTGATCCAAAATCATTTTTTGAAACGATCAGGGGCCATACTTTCAAAACTCGCTAAGTGAACGTAAGTACTTACGCACTATTTTCTTCTATCTACTATCTATGATTGGTGGATTTTGCTTGAAAGGTCGTCAATGATTGGCGGATGAACTTACGATCTCTTAACTTTTTTTGAAAGTATGGCCCCTGGTCATAAGGTCAGGTCTTAGATATCCAGAAGCCGAGTCAAGTATATAACGTGAATTGACGACAATCCAAATTCGCATTCTTCCAGGTCAATATTACTATACTTTAAAAATAAAACTCGGTGACCGAAACTTTTATTTTTAATACAACTTATCAGAATGAGCATCCTCATTGTCTATTTATTATCAATTAAAATACCAATACATTTTAATTAGCAGCCAGCCTGAGCAGGAATGGGCGGTATATGTATTTTAAAGTAGAAGATCGACAGCGAGCATGGCGAACCAAAAGGCAGGTGGCAATATGTCTTCAAGAACTATCGCTTTAGAAGAGTGCGAGCAGCAATCATTTCACAGCTCAACTATGTTCTTTCTTCATTATCAAATTTATTTTTAATATGCATAAAATATTCAAAATTCCTGAATGATTTCACTTCTTGAATTATCAGACAATACGCAGACTAAAATTATTAATTTATGGACTGTGTCGACTCAATGGCTATATAGCGACTCCTGATGTGATTGTATCGACGCACTCCACCCGAGGATGCAGATGGATGGATCTTTGTATGGCAGCTCTGCGTGGACGCATTTGGCTGCCTTCTGTCGTTTATCTTCGTTAACATTTGACCTCCGTTGTTCACTCCTGAACATTTGTCTTCTTACTATTAACATTTTACCTCCGCTGTTCACTCCTGAACATTTGTCTTCTTACTATTAACATTTTACCTCCGCTGCTCACTCCTGAACATTTGTCTTCCTACTATTAACATTTTACCTCCGCTGCTCACTCCTGAACATTTGTCTTCTTACTATTAACATTTTACCTCCGNTCTGTACTTGATAATGAATGAAGTTGCATTCGAAACGTCGTAAAATTAAAATTATAATAAAATGTCCCTTGGAAACCTGATATTTGACTTTTCAGTTCCTATCAAGAGCCTAATTCGCCGAATAGAGAAAAACAATAAGAAAATTGTCAATAAGAAATACTCTCTGGTCTTCAATGAAACCTGAATTACTGTGGAAGGAACCTATCTCATTTGAAGAACAACATATTCGCCAAGCCATCGCCAACATACCCGTCAATATGCTTCAGCGAGTTGAACGGAACTTCAAAAACCGACTATAACCTGAATGCATTGACAATAAGGGCCGTCATTTGTCCGATTTCATTTTTAAAACTAAGTGATACAAAAATTCAGTTTATGTTTTATTTAATAGAATTTATATTGCAAAGATATTCACTAGTTATTTTTTTATTAAGCTTTCAAATCAGGAAGTTTCCGTGAATCGTGTATTAGCATTTGAAAAGGCGTTACTTTCTCCCGAAGCGCGAATGGGGCAGCGTGATACAATCAATATTCATGTCGCCGCATTCATTATGAACCATGAGCAGATCGCCAGAATTCCTGATGAGATAGTTTGATCCTATGAAAAACTTCACAATTCACAAAATTATTTTGCTCGTGACTTTTTGATATGAAATAAAAATAATTTATTTGATGAGCTGAGAACAAATTACTCTTGCATGACCATTGATGGATCGAGAAGCTAATCTGGGCTTGTGAAGGGATTTCATCTCGTGGTATTACATGGAAACTTTTCTAGTCATTTATTTTTTCATATTTGTAGATTTTTATCCCCATATACTGTATATGTATTGAATATTTGATGCTTGCAGTTGTTTTTGAATGCTTTCCCCTAAGCCTTGCGTTCTGTGGGAAAGAAGTTTTCGTCATTAATTTGTCCAACAATTCGTAAGACTTGTGAGGCTTTTATCGCTTGGAATCAATTATTATCTGCTGCTTAAACAGCCAATGGAAAGCGATATCTTCCTCATTAAGTAGCCAGTCGTTAAAGTTCGTTAAGGTCAGATTAAGTTCACAGAGGCACCAATGCAAGCAAAGAATTATTCCCGTAGACTTTGATGTTGGTCAGAAAACTTGTAATGTTTATGCTTGCACTGCAACGCACGGACGGCACAAGAAATGAACTGTGTACATTCTCCACCGATGTTGACGCCATTAATTTAACGGCTCAAGCAAATGAAACATTGGGCATAATTTCCGTGGACTTAATGAGTTGCAAGCTTGGTTCAGTACTACCAATTCACAAATGCAAATAACGACCCTCTTTTCACTGTATAAGCTCGTTAGTAAAAATTGTGTGCAAGATTTATTACGATGACCTGCCATGGGTACCTGTGCTAGGACCCAATTGTCTCGTCATGCTTCACTCATGACCTTCACGCGTATTTAGCGCTCATAAAAATTATTTCGCAATAATTATATCTCAATTGTCCGGGGTAAGTTAGTGAATATAACAAATACCATCTTGTCATTTCTCAGAATTACGTTAAAGCCAAATCAGTGTGGCTGTAACAACGAGAGCAATTGTTGCAGTTTCTGCAGCGAGCGTTCACTGAAGCACATAGGCTTGTCCGTCACCACAATTAAGCCAGTGTCGAGAATTCTGCTATTCTAAGCGCGACAGCGAGAGAGCAGGCAGCGCCGCCTCGGCCAGCTAGCGCCTGCAGTTCGGAAGTAATTATGTGCCTAGGAGTTGCTGCACAATACCGAGCCCGGCATGTGGGCCCAGACGAGGCGGGGGCCATCACTGCTCAATACCGAGCCCGGCATGTGGGCCCA
>NW_025938430.1:0-463 GCF_000764305.2 Hyalella azteca | reverse complement strand
ACCGCGGCCTACTTCTACCCTCAGAATAAGAGGGACCGCGGCCTACTTCCACCCTCAAAATAAGAGGAACTGCGGCCTACTTCTACCCTCAGAATAAGAGGGACCGCGGCCTACTTCTACCCTCAGAATAAGAGGGACCGCGGCCCACTTCCACCCTCAGAATATGAGGGACCGCGGCCTACTTCTACCCTCAGAATAAGAAGGACCGCGGCCTACTTCTACCCTCAGAATATGAGGAACTGCGGCCTACTTCTACCCTCAGAATAAGAGGGACCGCGGCCTACTTTCGCCCTCAGAATAAGAGGGACCGCGGCCTACTTTCACCCTCAGAATAAGAGGAACTGCGACCTACTTCTACCCCTAGTATCAGAGAGACCACGGCTTATATTGACCCTCTGTATAAGAGAGACCACGGCTTATATTGACCCTCAGTATAAGAGAGACCACGGCTTATATTGACCCT
>NW_025938429.1:0-556 GCF_000764305.2 Hyalella azteca | reverse complement strand
TGTAGTCCGTAAATTTTACTTATGATGCTAAGAGAATATAACCCGAATTATTAACATGGAAAAACAAACTAATTTTAAACGCTCGTCAAAACATTCAGCAACTGCACCTCACACCTATATCCGTTTTACATTATTTAAAATAAATGGTACGCCATCAGACAGTTTCACCGCAAGATAAAAAAACTTTTACGTGATGCGTACAGAATACAACTTTGTGTACGCATAAATGTTGAAAATAAAATGTTAATTTAAATTATCGAAACTTTTATGCATGACGTATAATTTACAATTTTGATGTGAACAATAATGAGCACATCTAGCCTCATGCGCATCCGCCCCCTGACGAGAACTTATAAAAATTATTCAATTCCGGAATTACATCGCAAGAAGCTGTCGTTGATAGCATTCCAGCAGCCCCTCTCATTCCTATTCACTGAGGACAGAATATTGATAGTTAGATGTTAATAAGGGTGAATAATGATTATGCCAAATATTCTCGTCCAGTTATACTGTAACCTTACTGAAAGCAAAAAATATATATCAACTGAGCGCGACC
>NW_025938428.1:0-433 GCF_000764305.2 Hyalella azteca | reverse complement strand
GCCCGCCGTGTTGCTTACGATGCTCTTGAAGTCGTATTTACGACCGCAGTTTGCGATGCGAAGAGTCAGCTGCCTCGGTGAAAGTATTTAATTTAATTACAAATTAATCAATGATAATAATTCAGTAACAATATACAGTACTTTCACATGATAAATGGTATTGAAGTAAAAGCAAAAGCTATCGTACTTACGACCGCAGTTTGTGATGCAGAGAGTCAGCTGCCACGGTTAAATTATTTGATTTAATTACAAATTAATCAATGATTATGATTCAGTAACAATATACAGAAATTTCACATGATAAGTGGTATTGAAGTAAAAGCAAAAGCTATCGTACCTACGACCGCAGTTTGCGATGCTCTGAGTCAGATGCCATAGCAGAATTCATCAATTTAATTCAAAAGAAATCAATGATAATAAATCAGAAACCATA
>NW_025938427.1:0-754 GCF_000764305.2 Hyalella azteca | reverse complement strand
AGATTTCCATTTCAGCACCAAGTGCGACGTGTACGACGCACTCCTAACTAATGTGAATTGAAGAAGTTATGTGTGTGTGTGTTCATTTTTGCTACTGTTGTCAATAACGAGCGTATTTACAAACGTATAAGCACGTGAGTCATTGAGAGTCATTGCGTTATTTTCGCACATATATGGCTTATCCGATTCATAAAAACTTGCGAGCGCTTCAATTATTCATGTGTAAAATGAATGAGGGGACTTGAAATATAAGTTTGTATATGTAGCACATTTTCTCATATATGGAAAAAAATCACTATTGTGCTCGCCATGTCCGTCCGTCTGTCTGTCCGTCTGTCTGTCTGTCTGTCCGTCCTGTCTGTCTGTCTGTCTGTCTGATTCAACACGTCCAACGTTACATCCGACGACGACTCGGAGACGGAGGACGACGAAGGCGGCGCATCAGCGTGACCTTGGACTACGACGTCCTAAACTCATCATAAGGTCATAAGGTCATAAGGTGTCCGTCCGTCCGTCCGTGACTTCACGTTTTCGTCGACGAGAAAATGCGCCCTCTGTCACTCACTGCAGTGAGTACTGATTAATACTTTTTTTACCGGTTTGGCAGTCAATTTTTTTGCCATGATAACATGAGATGCTTTGCGTTTCTCAAATACTCAATAATAACATAGTTTTCTTGTGAGCATTGGACACTTGTATCGAATATTGAAACACAACAAAAAATACAATATCACCTCAAGTGCCGTTCTCTGCG
>NW_025938426.1:0-797 GCF_000764305.2 Hyalella azteca | reverse complement strand
AAGCCCATGATCGTCTGAGCCATAAAACGGTATTCAAAACATGGAATGTTTTAATGAATTTGTTTGACAGGAAAAAGCAAATAATTATAGAAGGTAGAATGGCCAATAACAGAAGACATCTGTAATCCTGTAACACCAGCCTTTTATACCAGCCGGCATTTGCACGAGGATTCTGCACATTTAAATTCATTTTCATATCAGGCTCCGGGTAATTATATATGTTATGAATAACATTGACAACGACTTGTATCTCTCAATGGTTGACAGTACTTTCATTCGCCCAATACAAAATTTGCAACATTGAATTTTTAATTATTATTTTTTTTGTTGGGCAATTAGTTAGTGTCCTTGGCAACTGATGCGATCAGGATACGTTAAAATCTTTAAAGTTTACATTTCCCCTAAATTTATCTCTCCTAACTAAGGGTGGAATGGCTTTCAAATGAATTCTAACATTACTGGTCATATGAGATAACTTGATGGCTTTAATCAACTTTATTCTCGGTGCATTGATTGCTAAAAGGAAGCGATAAATTATCATATTCCTTTTGACGATGAGAACTTTTGCAAGATTCATTTTCTTTGAGCAGACTTTCCAGATGTATTCGTATATCTATTAACGCGTTGAGCCATTAAATTTTCTGGGCTTGGTTTTAATTTTGAAATGTAACTATTTATACTTTTGTATCTTTTATATTAGCTGTTAAATGAATTGGGATCCGATGAATATAAAAGAAAATCGCCAATAATAATAATAATGCGTCTATGTTAATCATCCGCAAGCAGTTAGTAATATT
>NW_025938425.1:2115-4161 GCF_000764305.2 Hyalella azteca | reverse complement strand
TTGGAAAAACATTAGTTCAGCTGAAAATTAAAGCCGGGTCAGCGATGGTCAACCAAGTGATTAATTAGCCTGCAAAAATGCATGAATTCGCACTTCTATGTCATAGAAAATTCAAAACCGAACAACCGCAAAGATTTCAGCTCTGCAATTGAATTTTATCGCTACATATCTGTTCATTATCTTAAATATTTTGAATTAACCGCGTACTCCCATGAAGCTTCAAATTACTGGCAACTGAATGCCAATAATTGCTATGTATCAATTGTTAATTGACGAAAATGAAGCAAATTAGTGCCATTGCAAAGTCTGAGCATAAATGGTAGTTGGCATCGACGAGCCAATCAGCGCGCAGCGATAGCGCTGCGCCGGTCACGTCATAGTAAACGTGTTAGTGCCTCACAACATGTGTGTGGTGGTGTACGTGTGTTTCTGTCTCCACAACTGACTTCATTTCCCGGTATGAATAACATTAGGCTAACATTTCCTGACCGCAGTTTATATATGATCGTCATGTATCTGTATAACGCGTTTTTGTATTGTTATTCTTACCTAATAAGTTGCAGCAAACGTTTCTCTGCCACACTGGTAGCAATAGCGTTGAACGAAATTGACAAGCCATGTTGGTAAGAATACCATTGCTTAACGGAAAACTCCTAATCTTAATAGAAACAAATAAGTAATTTATTAATGAAATTTTATTCATCAGATCTAGCGGTTTTTGAGGTTCCTTATTTCGACGTTGATTATTGGAGATTATTTACTAACTTTTAAATGGAACATTTTTCCTGTTAGTAATTAATAACTAATTCTTCATTAGGATGCCATTTTTTGGTAGTTATTGAAAACGAGGGCTTCATTTGATCAATAATTCACAATAACAATTAGTAACTAATGCTTATATGGGACGTTATATGCTGATAATTAATAACTAATGTATAATTGGCACGTTATTGTCTAACGGCAGTTAATAACTAATCCCTAATTGGCTACTTGACCAATGATAATTGATAACTAATCTCTATTTGGCACCTTAATGGCTAGCGGTAATTGATAACTAATCCCTAATTGGCACCTTGACCAATGATAATTGATAAATAATAACTTATTTGCACCTTGACCAATGGTAATTGATAACTAATCCCTAATTGGCATCTTGACCAATGACAATTGATAAATAATCCTAATTTATACCTTAATGGCTAACGCTAATTAATAACTAATTCATAATTGGCACCTTAATAGCTAGCGGTAATTAATAAGTAATCCCTAACTGGCATCTTAATGGCCAATGACAATAAATGATTAACAAATAACCGGCAACTCGTTGAAAATTAACGATTAATAACTAATATTTTGAGGGTGAAATCTTGAATATTTTTATTTATCAGACAGAAGTTTCCGCGTGCGGCCAGACAGGAAAATCCGATGGATATTCGATAAAAAAATCGTCTTATAAAAAAAATATGTTGGACGCTTGAAAAATTTCTCTGCAATTTTTTAGTCGAAGAAAAACAACTTTCAAAATTAATTAACTTAATTGAGGCTTCTATGACGATTGAATTTTAACTAAATTATTCTTTGATAGATAGATCACTTAATCGGGCAAAATTAGTTATTTTAATATTATAATTATATGCGACAACTTAGGGTAAAATGCATTTGCATTTTGGCATTTTAGACTTTCGTGTGTTTGGCATTTTAGATTTAAGTATTAAGTAGTTATAATTAATTGTATTAATAAGCTTTTTATTTGTGTACATTGTACCGCGCTGGACATTGACCGTGCCGGTCATTGTACCGTGCTGGACATTGTACCGTGCTGGACATTGAACCTGTCTCTTATACACATCTAGATGTGTATAAGAGACAGCATCTCCTCTCTCCCCCACTTTTAACCCCCCTCTCTCCCACCCATACCCACCTTCTCCATACATAACCCCCTTATCCTCCACCTATATCCCCCTCTCCTCCACCTAAAACTCCCCTATCCTCCACCTATAACCACTTTCTCCTCCATCTATATCCCCTATTTCCTCCACCTATAAC
>NW_025938425.1:0-2037 GCF_000764305.2 Hyalella azteca | reverse complement strand
TATCCCGACACGATAAGTATCCTGGATACGCGCCCCAACAGCCCCTATATATCCCGACACGATAAGTATCCTGGATACGCGCCCCAACAGCCCTTATATATCCCGACATGATAAGTATCCTGGATACGCGCCCCAACAGCCCCTATATATCCCGACACGATAAGTATCCTGGATACGCGCCCCAACAGCCCCTATATGTATATCCCGACACGATAAGTATCCTGGATTCGCGCCCCAACAGACCTATATATACTCGGTATTTTCTATGCCTAGCTTACATCGCTTTAGCTTTGATTATTAATATATACATATATGACATTTACGCAAAAATATCTCTGTAGTTAGCCTTTTACAAAAAAAAATATGGCAGTATCGTAAGACTAGTATAGACCAAGTCGTCATCTCTGCCATCTTTTCCCCTACGGGAGATCGTTAGGCTACATTTTATACCGCAGCAAATATTATTGACTTTATATCAGGATCCCGAGTTCAGTATTATGGAGTTTTTGTAACTCGAGTTGCAAGCAATAAAGAAAAGCATTCCAGGGACAACGTGTATTGATCGTTTATCTATGGAGAGGTAATATATGGTAGAATGGCGGCTGAGGGATGGTAGTTATTTGTGATGTACCACGCCAGTATGGTAGTTATTAATGAAGTACTGTAGCTGCGTAATTCAGACGTCATTTGTCTGCTAACGGTTCCGCTGGTAACGAGCGAGGCAAGTTGGGCTTCCGTCGCTTCGGACATTCTTATACTGATCATTGTTTTGTTATGATTGACCTTTGAATTATGTGTCTTAATTTTTGATTGTTTATATGCACCTAAGGCCCAGAAAGTTACGAAGCTACTTTCCATCTCGTTGCACACTAGTTGGTGTTGATTGGATTTCTGCTGGATTGTGTCATGTACTCCAGTTGAGTGGCGGGTATAAGGAAGTTGTCGTACACTCGTACGATAAAGTTACTCTGCTTGCCTCCATGTTTACCACTTATGGTTATGGTTTCAAGTTTGACAATTCGTGTGCTTTTTAGCGCATTTTCTCATTTATGGAAAAAAGGCACTATTGTGCTCGTCATGTCCGTCCGTCCGTCTGTCTGTGACTACACGTTTTCGTCGACGAGAAAATGCGCTTTTTGTCACTCACTGCAGTGAGTACTGAGTTATATGTTTTTCCTGTTAAAATGTATCAGATAAACACCATCATACATACTCCTGATAGTCCTGCTCTGTGGCTGTTCTTAATTTTTGGTGAACGTTCAACCCATTTTTTGTAGTACTCGATTATTCTAGGTGGACGTGGGCATCTGATTCCATTTCTATCTCTTATGGAATAGAAATATAATGGTCTAATAGTTGTCGCTGAATCGAAGGAATTCAGTGGGGAAAATAACTCTATAGTGGGCCAAGAAGATGTTACATAGTCATCGGCGACGGAAAGACTTAGAGTTGAATAGGAAATAGTCATCTCATTTTAGGTGGATTCGAAAACTCCTGAATGTTGTGTGGATCGTCGCCTAGGAACTAACGAGCCTCTACGGTCTACAATAATCTACATGAATCTGTGCGAATTGAAACTGGGAACTTCATGTGACGACAGCCGATCTAGTTGGGGACAGAGTTCAGGGCCTATACTTTCAAAAAAAGTTAAGAGATCGTAAGTTCATCAGCCAATCATTGACGGCCTTTCAAGCAAAATCCACCAATCACAGACAAGGAAATAGAGCGTAACTACTTACCCAGGGCCTATACTTTCAAAAAAAGTTAAGAGATCGTAAGTTCATCAGCCAATCATTGACGGCCTTTCAAGCAAAATCCACCAATCATTGACAAGAAAATATAGCGTAAGTACATACGTTGAACTTAGCGAGTTCTGAAAGTATGGCCCCAGCTAGCCGGACTCGCGAGTCAGATACGCTAGTGTATGGGGCGCTTTAACTGCACTGTTCATCCACTGGGATTTTTTGACTCCTCCAAGCGTAATCTTGGGTACACAAGCATCAACTGCAGACATAACCGTGTCTTTGAGAAACGACC
>NW_025938424.1:0-63505 GCF_000764305.2 Hyalella azteca | reverse complement strand
ACAAGCGAATTTTTTTTCATAAAAAGAAATTTGTTGCGTAATTAGCGGCGATTAGATTATTTAAAAAAATAAAAGTCTACTGCGGTAAAAGACTCGGCTTCAGTCAAGTCCTATCATGAAAAGAGGAATAAGGATTGCCCGCAAACGTTGACTATGAACAAGCGAATTTGTTTTTTTTAGAAAAAGAAATTTGTTGCGTAATTAGCGGCGATTTGATTATTTAAAAAAATAAAAGTGATGATAAGGAAGAAGAAGCATAGGGTTTATTTTATCTAGGAAGCTTTGTTACACTGCCAATAAGACGAAAAAAAGGTATTTAACAAAAAATGACACCGGAGCAGTGGACATCTCATATACCCTAGGAAATCAGATGAACACTGTTTAAATTACGCTAAGAACAATGAGATGAACATTTTATAAATTACCCTAAGTATGAAGCCTCATACCAAATCTACAGCGCACAAATATCATAATTAATAGCAAATACTACACACGTTCTTTCATGGGGTAACTGAAGCAATTATGGCATAAAAACTACGTGATACTTATAAGTATTATAACTATAGTAGGTAGGTAGGCCGTATAGCCCAAGATTGCGCGCGATTTTACATGGGTTAACTGAAGAAATGACTGCCTATACAAGCAATGATTGCTTAGAAACTTAATGTCATTGGGTATAAGATCATATGTATAGGCAAATACTGCTTTCGTTCTTTAGTGGAATAAGTGAAGCAGTTATTGCCTATACAAGCAATGACTGCTTAAAAACTAAATGCCGTTGTGTATAAAATCATAAGTATCGGCAAATACTGCTTTCTTTTTTCGTGGAATAAGTGCAGCAGTGATTGATTCGTGAAGCAGTGATTCGTGAAGTGTTGCTGCCGTTTTTTCGCTTCAATGCAAATATCCTGCATACTAATTAGTAAAGGTCGGATTCTTTGCGAGCTCTACTGTGGGAAAAGACTCGGCTTTAGTCAAGTCCTATCATGAAAAGAGGAATAAGGATTGCCCGCAAAACGTTGACTATGAACAAGCGAATTTGTTTTTAGAATAAGAAATTTGTTCCGTAATTAGAGGCGATTGGATTATTTAAAAAATAAAAGCGATGATAAGGAAGAAGAAGCGTATGATTTATTTGATATAGGGAGCGTAGTTATAGTGCCAATAACCCCCAAAAAAGCATTGTTAACAAAAAACAACGCCGGAGCAGCGGACATCTCATACCTATAGGAAATCAAATGAACATTGTTTAAATTACCCTAAGTATGAAGAAAATTATGAAAATTCATACCAAAACTCCAATGCACAAGTATCATAATAGCAAATACTGCACGCGATTTTTCATGGGGTAACTGAAGCAATGATTGCCTATACAAGCAAAGATTACCTTAAAAACTGAATATCATTAGGTATAACATCATAAGTATGGGCCAATACTGCTCTAGTTCTTTCGTGGAAGCAGTGAAGCAGCGATTGAATCGTGAAGCAGTGATTCGTGAAGTGCAGCAGTGATTCGTGAAGTGAAGCAGTGATTCGTGAAGTGAAGCAATGATTGCTCTGTAACTACGTGTGTGAAGGGGCAGTGCATATAAAATACCGCCTCATTCCCCTTGCCCTGATGAGGCTGGCTTGGCTCGGAACAAAAGACTTGCGGATGCCCAAATGGTCCGATAAAATGCAAGAGTTTTGCGCTCTGGCTTCCCCGGTTCTATTGTGCTTTGTGTACAAAATTTGATGTAGAAGACTGCCCTGCAAGTTGCCCTTTGATCGCACGTTTTGTGTACTGGCACCGCGATATTTTTATGCGCTAAATCCAAGCTAAGAAGGAATGTTCTAGTAAAAAGCGATGTTTGTTGCCCGCGAATAACGCCATTAGATTTTGAATTTTTTGGGGGGCTTTTTAGTTTTCGTGAATTTTTAATGACTCTGAATTGGAAGCCAATGAAAGGAGAAACAATAGAAAACAATACATTTTTTTGTGTAAGACGTTTTTTGAAACACTGGAAATTTTCTTAGTGGTTTATCATTGAAGTTTCTGCCTTAGTTCAAAGCTTGCGTTCATTCTTGACTCTTTCTTCACAATTGGGATTTCTAATTTATCATGAAACTACAATATATTTATATAGAATTTTGCACTATCCACGAATTCATTCCTGGAACATGCGATGTTTGTTGCAATTTTTAATCGGCACCGTTGTATTTCTAAGTTCCATGATTAATCTCTTGTCCGCAACTGAGTTTCGGCTCGAACATTAATATTATCTCTAAATGTCACGCCCACAGTTCGTGCTGATGAAAGATCGCGGCCCAGTCAACCAAGTCTTTAGTGTTGCAATCTGCAGCTTTAAGCTTGCTTGTGTAGCCTGGCTTAGAGATAACCTGGAAATATTGAGAGCTGACTACGCGTTGTTAAATTTCTTAGCCTAGACTGGAAACTTCATCTTCATCTTCTGGAACATAATTTTTCTATGTCAGGTTTCCTTAGGCTCTCTTAGATAGGGGTTTTTATTTTCAAAGATTGGGTACAGATAAATCAGGAATTGTTTCTAGGTACGATCGAGTACGAAGGGGGATTTAGTGATAAGGATATGTAAAGGATAAGGATAGTTTAATTAATAGAAAGACAAGACATCATTGGAATATTATTTGAATACAAGTAATAATTTGGTGTCAACTTCTCCAAAATTATTATTTTAGGTCGCAACTCTTCCATCCAATATTTAATACCCAACTAACTTATGTGTCAGCAATGACTTCTTCCTACGGATGTGAGGCAACTCCTGCTTGTAAAAGCCATAGAAATACTGCTTTATTCATGTCATAAAATTTTAACAGACCTGCTTCTGTTGATCTAGGACTTCAACTAAGTTAACTTGAACTACACTGAGAGAAATGGGCGGGTCTGGATGACCCACTTTGATGAGTCAACCGCGTCCGAAAATCGATGCACTTTTTTGACTCACTTGCCCCATTTGTGGGTCATACTGACCCATTAAATTCCAGGCATGACTCACTTGTGACGTCAAATCCCTTATGACGCCACCCGTAGCATGGATACGTAGCATGGAGACGCTCTGACATCTGAGCGTCAGAGCGATTTAACGCCACAAGTGAGTCATGCTTGAAATTTAATGGGTCAGTATGACCCACAAATGGGGCAAGTGAGTCAAAAAAGTGCATCGATTTTCGGACGCGGTTGACTCATCAAAGTGGGCCATCCAGACCCGCCCATTTCTCTCAGTGTAAGCTCAGCTCGTTTCGTTTGGTACGGATCAATCAGTGTAGACACAGTTTGAAAATAATAGTCGGCTTACCGGGCGCCTTGAAACAATAAACAGGTGGCCACCATTGAAACTTCTACGATTTTCAGTAGGGTAGGCTCGTCGTTGCGGTTCATTGGTTTTCGATGAAGTTTTCGAGGAAGGTTGTTACGGGATTGTTACTTCGGAAGCCCCAGGCAATGAGTCTTCAGGTTCGTCTGACTCGAGTGTTTGAGCTTCACTCATCCAGATTGTGCGTGGATATAGGAGTCTGTTGTGCTGTTGTCTCACTTAAGGCTGTACTATCATACTTAGTATGATACTGTAGTACATATCGGTGGGTAACTTAGTAGTAACCCACTTATCGCAGACGAGAATTCGGCAGCTGCATGGACTTGAAACGATACGTGTGCTTAAGCCACTACGTGTACTGTGTACTTGAGCCGCTACGTTTACTTAGGCCGTTACGTGTACTCAAGCGAGATTTAATTGATAGCACGGCCCCAGGTAGCTTCATTTTGATTGAACAGCGAGATAATCCGCAAAGTGAGCGGCGTTTTACTTGAATATGGAGTTTGATAAGAGAAACAAATGAGTTCATCATGTGTATTACGCTAATTTGAATATTAACTAAATTATTACCTTCTGAACCAAGATACATTTCTCACCCTGTGCAATTGATTTTTAATTTTAAAAAATTACAAAAAATAGGTGATCGTTTCAGAATTTTTTCTTTTCTGTTAACCAGAGAGCAGCAACACTTTAATAATGCAGAGATTCTAGTTAATGGCTTCACATTTATGATCCGACAAATCCCAGTACATGATTTCAACAAATATTTCAAAGGCTGATACAATTAATTGCATTCAAGGCTTGCACAATTTTCGTGATGATTATTCCTAGTTGAACTCATTTTACACATCGTTTACGCGGCTCACCGTTCCAATATGAATAGTTTGTTTTCACAGACGCCATATTTTTTGTTCTGAAAACAAGAGTTCAGATAATCCTCTTGAAAAAGCCTTACTATTCATGGTTTGGCACTTCCGATAAGATCCTGCAGTCTGTAAATATCGAGTATAGGTGACCATACGTATCACGGCTTCTTGTCTACAGAACTTTCCTATTTTCAGGAGCTTTGGGCTCTCAATAGTTGCCTACGAAATCTCCTATCGGTGGCATAGGCTCCATAAATATGTCTTGGTCTCTGAAGAACGGCCAGATAACATTGTATCTTGCCACGGCCACGAGCCGTCACTCAAAACGTGGCTATATAGACAAGATAGCGAGCATATAACCTGGTTCAGCATACTGGTGGTGGTGGATGAATGGCTTTATATCTGAACAGACGAAATGTTCGGATTATGTGTTTAGTTTATACGGAATAAATATGCTTAGTTTTATGCTGGAGAACATCCTTAATCTTAAAGGCATCTTGCATTAGATTCTCAAATGATTTTAGTATAAATTTTCCTAAATCTGTGGTTGTAAAATTTCTTAACCGTAATTATTTTTTAGTAACCAAATCTCAGCGTTGCTACTTTGAAAATTTGAATTTTAAAGAATAAATGGTTTATATAGGTGACTGGATAATGCAAAACAAAAACGAGTGTTATTGGCCACTTGGATAAAAACTTGTAATTAAAGCTGCAATAAATACATTTTATTAGGTATTAAATATTAAATTAATTTGTTTTCTCAGATTCCATGCAGATGACGTTACCTCATGTAGATTGAAAAGCGAAACTTCAAAAATCGACCGTCTCGTAACTCAAAGTTTATTGGTATTCGAAGCAAGTTTTTGGCCAAATCTCAACTCGGAAGTGCAGAAGAACCACAAATTAAGTTTGTGTAAGAGATTTTCAAACTTTCAAATGTGAAAGAAGTTTAATTCTGAAGCCGACCGTTCCAGAAGTCGACGATTTTCCTTGAACGGATTAACGTCAACATCCATTGCATCACTGTACATCCAAATGTGAATCATAAAAGAATAAGCCTCCGTCACGCGGATCTTCGAACGAGCCGTTCTGGTTTTTGCAGAGCAAAACACTTCTTTTTGATGAGAGCAAACTGTGTTTTGATGCATCTCATTTGGACAGAATCTCATGCTAGACCAGCAGGGAAGTGGTAAGACGCATTCTGATGGTGCACAGTATTCGAGCGCCGCTCTCGATGAGCTTGTTTTGAACGCCAGCTTGTGATTGCTGGTCTTATTTGAGACTTCGGGAATAATATTATGCGGATCATTGATGGTGATTCCGCGGCTAATGGACGGCCTTCTCCTACAAATTTCTACATTTTTGTTTGCTTCTACATTTTCGCCCGCAAGCGCTTCATGTTTTCACATTCACTCCGTGTGAAAAAAGCTCTCACGCACTCATTTATAGTTTAGTTCGTATAACTCTTAACACTGCTGAGTCGTGTAAATTTTTAGCTGGACAAACAAAAATTATGTGTTCATATGTTTGCAGCGCCTAAAAATTATGTTCTCAGCTAAATACTATGATTTTAGTCTCCATGTTAAAAGCCTTCAGCCATAAGAAGCCGGGTGTGTCCACAGCAGCAAATAGTGCGCGACGACCATCATGCTCGGTGGTCGCTTGGTGGTCACAAATTATTAGTGAAAACACGCTCAAGCATTAGGGTAACTCATAAATGTTTGGATGCTCGTTTCCCTGGAGTTTATCGAAACCGCCGTCTGCAATATAGGGAGCTCAAGTGGCTACATTATTGCGTGGTTCCAAAATCCGTAGACTTTCCAGAGATTTTTTATTCGCTTGTTTCTCGGCTACGGATCGAACGATGGACAGGGCAAAGCTATTGACGGCACTCAACATGCTTTTGTGCTATAAAATTCCCTAATTGGGCTCTTATAAAAACATCAAAAGTAATGATGCATCATTGAAAATAGGCTCTGGTACCCTCGAGTATGATTGTCAATGATTTCCATGAGTTCGACAACACTTACAATATATCATATTCAGAGACAGCTACGTCTAACAACCCCATAACAGATACAAGGCTCGTTTATTTTTATATAAATTCTAAGAGTTTATTATACTGCCATACTCTGAGCATTAATTTTTCTGATGTTTTCGCTTCATTGAGCATCACAGGACAATTCGAAATCAATGGAACTGCAAAACAGTTTTATTGACTTTAACTTGCGCTATTTATTTCGTAGTAACGGAACATGGAAAACAGAAATAGATTTGTGAGCATTAAATAGCTCTGTGTTTGGTTCATGGTGTAATTTTACGAGGTGGGGTTAATTCAGTCTCTAAAGAAATGCAATTTAATGCTGGAACATTTATTATAATTTGTTTCGTACAGTATTAAAGTATATATTTACCTAACATTTCTTCTTTACAGTCTCCAACATGTGAACTATGATTAAATTTCCATGTGAAGTATTCAATTTAAACGATGAAATAGTGAAGAGTATATTATTAAGAATCTGTGTGCAATAATTTGTTCATTTTGGCAATCAGTCCAACCACCCGCCGGCAAGTTTTCTTATGTGGAATAACTTGAATAATTACTTCAAAATTTCGACTGTCCTGCCGATTGACTCGCTTTTACTTTGTCAAAACAGATCTGTAAATTTTCCTCAAAATCGATCAATATAAATGATGGCAATCAAGTACTTTAACACGTTTCAAAATTGCTTCAGTATTCATAGAACTTCGCTAATATCAACGTGTTGTCTATTTAGCGCATTTTCTCATTTATGGAAAAAATGCACTATTGTGCTCGCCATGTCCGTCTGTCTGTCTGTCTGTCTGTCTGTCCGTCCGTCTGTCCGTGACCTCAAGTTTTCGTCGACGAGAAAATGCGCTCTGTCACTCACTGCTGCGATTACTGAGTTATATTTTTTCACGGTTATATTCCTCCCGTAGTTGCGCAGTCATGTTGAAGTATTAAAAAATTTAAAGGCGCATCCCTCAGAATCTTCCACTTGAGTTGACGTAGCCGGCACCGACCCTGGACTTTCCAAGGGATGCGAGGGAAGCTCAACCGTAAACCTCCGTTAACGAGCCATAAAATGGCTTACCTTCATGCTTATTGTGCCCGGGCTCGTACCTTCGGGTCTTGTGCCCTCTGATCATGTACATTCTGGTCCTGTGCTGCCCTCTGGTCATGTACATTCTGGTCATGTGTTTTTTGCTTTTTGGTCTTGTACCCTCTTGTACCCTCTTCTTGTACATTTTGTTCTTGTATACTCTCTGGTCTTATGCCTTCTGCTGCTGCATTTTGAGATTCATATTTCATTAATTGAGTAAGTGTCAGTAGTTTTGTTAGTACTGTTGCGATATCCAGTGTTGTAGATACGCAGTTTATTGTTATTTTTTTTTCTATTCACTGTTAAATGCCCTGCAGTGTCTGTTGTTGCTAGAGCTACATTTAAAAATTAATGGATTCATTCAATATATTTCATTCAACATATTCGTTTCACCAGTAAACATCGTTTCCATTGGAACCATATTCAATTTATCATAATTTGAAAGAAAAAAACAAATTCAAAAGAAACAAGCAGCATTTGAAGAGCATTTATTTGTACTGTACTGTTCCTTTGTAACCGTATACCCTGTCGAGGCAGCAATGTGGATCCCTGGCCTCTCGCACTGTTCCTTCCCTAAGGTCCTATTATGAAAGGTCAACACAATGAGCAACGGACAATTTGCTCCGGTTTCAATTCCAGAAGTGTTGCGCAAGCCAACAATATCAGTTTTCCGGACTGCCTTCGCCGAATAAGGAAATAATTTCGTGGAACGATAGACACAATTCATCTTTTATGTTTTATGTGGTAAGTTCAGTGGCCATACTTTCAAAACTCGCTAAGTGAACGNTGTTTCCATCGCCCCTAGGGGGGCGATATCGCCCACTTTGGGAACCACTGGTTTAACCCAATGCCCAAATTTTCTGGGGTTTGCACAAAGCCGGACCTTCCCACAAAACGGACAATCTTGAACCGTGCGAGTAGAATTTAATTTCTAATCTACCTTGCTTCTAGCTAGGTTATTCTGACTATTATGATATGCCTCAATCGTTGGAACTTGCGGCGAGCTAACAATCACTGACAATCGGGCTTTGCGTGGCCAAGCGTTACCTCAGCCAAATGAGTAAGATATGGCTAAATAGAAATGCACTTTTTGGGTAAGATATGGCTAAATGGGTAAGATATATATGTAAGCCGTAAGATATGTATATATATAAGATAAAATGGGTAAGATATGGCTAAATAGCAATGCCCTTTTTGCCCTTTTGCGGGTTATCTTAACTTGTTTATATAATATAATATAATAACCCTTATATTTTTATATTATATATTATATTATATATATTTTTAATATAACCCATATATTTTTCTGAATGTAGAAACACCATCCAATATTTCTTAAAACGCTGGCACATCTGAAACTTGCAGATGACATCTCGGCCAATAGCGGCTTCCTGGCGCACTCTTACTCGTTCTACCTATTGAGGCTCGTTCTAGCTCACCAGTCTTGTAACAGTATTTATTTATATAATAGAATAGAAGTGTCGGCATTGAAGAAAAATAGGCCCTCTGACTAACCAGTCTTGTAACAGCATTTATTTATTTATAGAATAGAATAGAATAGAATAAAAGTGTCGGCACTGAAGAAGTAGGCCCATGGCCTGTTGCCGATTCTTGAATTTTTCGTGAAAAAATACCGAGTCGTGTCTATCCGGCCTTTGGAACCCGATCTTTCCATAACTGACGATTGATTGAGATAGCTGCTGGACTTATTGCCTGGTCCGTAATTATATTTGTAAACACCATTTATTAATAATATCAGGCGGTGCTGTCCTGATATTATTATTTTATGTGATTTATGTGAAAAATTGAACAGGATATCAGAATTCTACAGTCAAAAGAAAAAAAATTGTGGAGAGTGCATTCAAAAATTAATGAAGGTTATTCAAATTCTACAGTAAAAAATGGCCTTTTAACCAGTTAAGCTTTAAATTGAATATAATTTGCGAGCATTAATGCAAAATTACATTATAATTTTGGTTTATTTATTCATTCAATTATTGCGGTGGAACATCTGTGTCCCGTAAACTACACCCATAGAAATGAGTGTGATTTTGTCCAAATAGCGACGCACTCTGTGCTCTTGTGTGAGTCATCCAGGGCTCATACTTTCAAAAAAAGTTAAGAAGTCTTAAGTTCATCAGGCAATCATTGACGGCCTTTCAAGCAAAATCCACCAATCATAGACAAGAAAATAGAGCGTAAGTACTTACGTTCACTTAGCGAGTTTGGAAAGTATGGCCCCTGAACGAGATTGACCCGACCAATGGGCGTAGTAACGCTACATGCAGAAATTGTGTAACTATTTGGACAATATGACACCGTTATTTTTTCTGAGTGCATCATATGTGAAAATAGATTACGTGTTTATCAACATCTTATGCTCCTCTAATTATAAATTGATCAATATTCTTATGAAATTACTAGCAAAAATGACCAGTATTCCTGCAAAACCTCAATCCCCACTCACTCTTAAAGCTAAAAATTTTATACTTACTCCGCTCTTCATAAAAATTCTGTCGCAGTCCAGCTTTTAATTTGCAGCGGAATATAGAATGCGCCGAGCACTACCTAAATCTCTAGCTAGGTTATTCTGACTATTATGATATGCCTCAATCGTTGGAACTTGCGGCGAGCTAACAATCACTGACAATCGGGCTTTGCGTGGCCAAGCGTTACCTCAGCCAAATGAGTAAGATATGGCTAAATAGAAATGCACTTTTTGGGTAAGATATGGCTAAATGGGTAAGATATATATGTAAGCCGTAAGATATGTATATATATAAGATAAAATGGGTAAGATATGGCTAAATAGCAATGCCCTTTTTGCCCTTTTGCGGGTTATCTTAACTTGTTTATATAATATAATATAATAACCCTTATATTTTTATATTATATATTATATTATATATATTTTTAATATAACCCATATATTTTTCTGAATGTAGAAACACCATCCAATATTTCTTAAAACGCTGGCACATCTGAAACTTGCAGATGACATCTCGGCCAATAGCGGCTTCCTGGCGCACTCTTACTCGTTCTACCTATTGAGGCTCGTTCTAGCTCACCAGTCTTGTAACAGTATTTATTTTTTATACTTACTCCGCTCTTCATAAAAATTCTGTCGCAGTCCAGCTTTTAATTTGCAGCGGAATATAGAATGCGCCGAGCACTACCTAAATCCGAGTGATTTTTTTTGCTGCTGTTCATGAGTAATTATTCGCAACTGAGGCCTCAGACTCGCAGACATAGTAGCTACTGCTGTGATTTATATGGCTTTCTTGATTTAAAAGATATTTCTATTTACATTAAAAGTGTATCGTGAACAGTTGCGTAGTGCGAGGAATTTTTTCGTTATTCTTGATGGCATAAAAAAACACGAATTTAATTTCACAATCATAGCAGACGGGAGACAACTTGAAACATTTATTTAAAAAGTTAGTTTTCATTTAATGTGACGAAGCGTCCACTGAGGTAGACTAAATAAGTGATATATTTAACTGGGGAATTTTATTGATGAAGGACGGGAATGAGGTTCAGGATTTAGGGTTGGAAACATTCGTTCACGGGTTTTTAGAATATGGAGCGCTCGATATTTCGTGCTTAAATATATTTCACTCTGAATGAATGAAAGTTCTAGTTATTAAATAGTTTTTTTTAATCTCAAATTCTCATGACGGAAGAACATCTCATTAAGTTGTCCGCAATATCTTCTACAGTATCCGTGGGCGCCAGTCATTATAAATTCGCGCAATAAAAATACATTTACATCCGCAAAGTGTACATCTAACGCACTAAGGGCTATACAAACCTTTCTTAGTTTATAGTTTAGAGATTCGAGCTAGAATGTTCATAATAAATCACCAAAGAGATTCTTTATCACAAATTGTAGTGGGATTTGAGTACTTCACTAAAATTTATAGTGAGGGAATCTCTGTTCAATTGACTGCAATAAATTTCATTGCAGACAATTAAAAGCACATGTGTAGAACAATAGGCATGAGCACCGTACATGTCTACTTAATTTGCAAAGATGTCCGGCCACGACATTTCAGAGTAAGACTCTTTACGCTGATCGCGTTTGCCACTTGTGGCCTGATTCTTTTAGCCTCCAAGTTAAATAGGTTACTTGCGACACTACTTACAACCTTATACTTATAGGTTAATAATAATATAGGTATACTTATAGGTTAATACCACTACTTACAACCGCTGCAGTGAAGAAACATCTTGCTTCTAATATGTAGGACTTCCTTTAGTGGTAAACTGATTTGTATTTTGGAAACGCAGACAAAAGTTCGTATTAGGAGATGTATGCGAAAAGTGCTAAAGTTAATAAAACTTAAAAAACACAAATAAGGGCATCTTCATTTTGAAATTTATTTAAAACTGAACAATTAATTATTCTACTTGCAATTTATCAATGCGGATCAAATATCGAAAATTTTCGATATAAACGAGTATTTGGATAATGAGAGCTAATTGTCTAGTAATTTGACGCGACACATCATTTTTTAATAAGCGCATCTTATTAATCTAAAGTAATTTTTAAGAGCTAAGCCTTACGTTTTTTTGATGGTGATGATGTTTGTCCTGTGAGAGCCGCTTTCCAGACACGCTTTTTGTCTCACATGAACGAAAATAGAATTCATCCTCTGGCCTGGACATAAAGATCTAATTCATGGATGAATTGTGTTACCGTGTAGCGCCTTTAGCGTTCCAAGGGAATTATGTCCAACTAAAATATTATAATATATGTAATGACGAAAAGTTTTTTTTAATATTTTGATGCATTATGTTAGTAAACAAACGTTTGTCCAGAAAGAAAAAAATGTAAGTGTTGAAGATTTTTTAGTAAAAATTAATTTTTACGTTAAGTTGATGTACGAGATTGAGAAAAAATCCTAAAAAAAAATCTTAAGCAACGGACGCGGGGCTTGTTTATTACTTGAAAACTTGATATCATTCGAATGATATTTTATGGTTTATATGTAATACGCTTCTAATACTACACATTTATTGTGTATACATAAATATTCACGTTCCCCTTGGAAAATATGTAATTGCATAAATTTTGCTACAATCAACACTAGAATCCATTCCGAGCATTTGACTGAAACCTTTCTTCCCGTTTTGATAGATACATTTAATTAACTCATAGATGGCTTCGGTTGTTCTCTGGTATGAAAGCTAGTTAGTTTGGAATTAAGCGTTTATATGGGCTCAATATTTGTCATTTATTGTCATATAAACGTCGGATTTTTTCTCATGACAATTATCAACACTAGAATCCATGAGGAGCAATTTACCGAAGCCTTTCCCCGTTTCGATAGCTACATCTAAATAATCTATAAAGAGCTTTCGGTTATCCTCTAGTATAAAGGTGTATTAATTTGTATGTTAGCGTTTTTATGGGCTTATTATATTAGGCCTATTTTGTGATATGAACGTCGAAATTTTTTTCACCAGTCCAAGGGCTGCCCACCTCACACGAGCGCCATTCCTACCGCAGCGAGACCGTGGAATGCCAAGTGCCTAAAGTGCCTCGCATTTTTTTCTGAAGCAAATTCTGGCCAAAATAACGCAGAACTGAGGTGGGCTGCACAATTTATCGTCGGATTTGAAGGAAGCTGTCGGTGTTTGTGAAGGATGTTAAGCCGGACCTCCATAACAGCCTTCGTATTTCACTTCGAACGATTTTCTTCAGGTCTGGGGCACTAAAATAAACATAAATGTTGGTTTGGGTAGAAGTTGTTCTTGAATTTGGTTTTAATGTATTTTTTTATATTTAAAACTATTTCAGCATTGAAAATAAGTTTTTCGTATGAAAATTTCCTGAGGACAAATCGGTTTGGGAAAAATTTTCATTTTATAGTAAATTTCACAAATATATATGTTGGCTATACAATTGCAGTCTCCAAAAGTTATTTAAACACTGGCAGTTATATCCGTAGACTTGCCCTGATACTATTCTCTCTCTAATTTTTCCTGAGTTTTGTGTGTCTACTTGTAATAGAGTAAATTTTATTAAATCTCTCATTTCACCATCTCTATAATAATAAACAGATCTAATAAGTGGCCTAAATAAGTAGGATAGATATTTTTTAAGGTTATTTGAGGCTGTATTAAGCGCCATAGCAGCACAGTGGTATCTGAGAGCAGCTAGTCGTAGGTTCGAGACTTGGGGAGCTCGGTTCATTCCTCGCTGTCACTGGGGGGTGGCGCATGATAGACGACGTCGAAAGTCGTGCATCAGCATGGCAGTGGGCGTTGCCTAAATTAACCCAGTAAATGTGTTACCTAGCTAAACTGTCTAGTGTTCTTAATGACAGATCATTAACCATATATAATGTCTCAAATAATGTATATTTAATTGTTTCAAATTAAGTACTCATATTTGTTATTGCATTTGGTTGCTATAACAATCACCGCGCAAAGAGGAATTTAATAAACAATGACCAAATAGCTACGCAAGTAGCAATTCGTCGATGTTAGACGATGTCAGTCGTCGATGTCAGTTTAAACATTTCAGTGTTTAGTGTCATTCTGCACTTTGGGGAATACAGAACTCCAACTCAGAGTTTCGAGAAGATATTCGCATGTATCTATTGGTAACTTTTCTTTATTCATCGAAGTCTTTACTGTGTAGGGACACTATTTATCTGTTATCAGTTTTATTAATTTTCTAGAATATTTGTCTTTTTCGCAAACCATCCGAGCTACTTATAGATTGACATTTTGTTTCTTCGTAGATTCAGTTATCCATAGGATCATAACAGCCTGATCCGCCGATGTTTGGGGTAAGACATTAAATAGCTCCTGTTATATTGATCTAATTTGTAATATTTGCTTATATAATATTAATGTACTTCATTTATTCATCTCGATTTGTATTATGCCATTATAGTATTATAGCCGTTTGTTCATTCTACAGGTGCAACTTCCATAGTTTACAAAATACACTTAAAACACTATTCTCGGCAAATTCGTATTATAATCCCCGTTCTAAGTTCTTGAATTGTAGCGGTTTCGAAACTAACCGATCCGCTATAACTGCATATTTTACTGTATGTTTTGCTGCATGTTTTTGAAACTCGCCAGTCTTCATGAAACTTCTTGTATATGACCAATAGAATTAATTGGTTCTTATAAATCTTTAGGCCCCAATATTTGAGGTCTCAATTTAATAGTAAAAATAATACCTATTAGAACGCATACGTCCGCAATAAATATCGTAGTTTTAATTGCAAATATCAAACAGTATATTGGATCTGCATGCCAGGAACTGTGCTCTAGAGACAGGAAATTGCGCTTCCCACTATCAAAGCTTGTCTCTTCGTTCAAACACTGAATGGAGCCTGTCCGGACGCGGAATAGCTGCGCTCAAACATTTTTATTTACCTCCAAATGCCAGCGAATTCAATTTTTCGTGAAGCTGATTTTGTTTGCGTTCCTGATGAGAGAATTTCATTGGAGGTTTGCGAACCAAGTTATTTCTTTTTGTCTGCCTTAGGTTATTTATTTATTTATTTTATTACTGCCTTAGATTATTTATTTATTTTATTAGTGAAGGTTTCGTTCTGTCTAGTTATACAAAAGAAACATGAGTCCAACTTGATGATATATTTCATTTGATTCACTGTGACGCATGGCGAGTTGATTACAGATCAGTAACGCATTTACTAAAAATTAACCAATATGTTCGTTTCCCCGTTATTTTATGACATCGTATGTTCAGAGCAATTTTCCCCAAGGATTCCTTAAGCATTCCTTCACGTTTAATGGTTTCAGTTATCTGTTCTATAACACTTTAAATAGCGAAGCCTACCAAAGAAAATGATAACATAAAAAAATCAGTTCATATCTTAAGTTGGAAATATTAATACTGGTTTTGCTGTCGGAAGGTTTTTACCACAGTTCTTTTCACACTTTAGTTAATTCCTGCCCCTTTTTCCTCTACTTTACCGACATAATTGATGTCTTCGGTATCAAAATACAAAAATATGAACGTTTAAAGTTTTATCAATATGATTAGAATTTGGTAAAATACACGCGCATCTTAATACGAACTTCAAACGTCCCAGTGAATAGACGAGACGACATACGTAGCAATTTGTTCACAAATGATTACTTTCATTACCAGGCCAGGTACGAATAACATAGACGGTGGTTAATGTATCCATGAAATTGATTGAGAGAGTGTCCCATGATATCAACTTCTATTAACAAGTTTTTAGGTATGATTAACATTGACTTCGGTTAATGCACCTGTAGACAAAAGTCCTACTTGTCAACTATTGTCTGCTTAGTCTACCTAACCAAACATTAAGTTACGAATAACATTGACGTCGGTGAATGTATCCATAGACAACTGATATATGCCTTGCGTATATTTAATGACAGAAGGCTATGGTTATCAGGGCCTATACTTTCAAAACTCGCTAAGTGAACGTAAGTACTTACGCTCTATTTTCTTGTCTATGATTGGTGGATTTTGCTTGAATGGCCGTCAATGATTGGCTGATTAACTTACGACCTCTTAACTTTTTTGAAAGTAAGTGCCCTGGCCTTGTACCAATAACATTGCGACGACTGATGCGCCCGTAGACAAAAGACTAACTTATGCCCTGATCCGCGGCAATTTTGGGGCGTACGCGCTGCCGAAACGCAGTGTAAGTTGCGGGTGCGAACCTTCTTTATAGATCAGCTACAATCCTGGAGATATATTCGTTAAAATGACGATGTTCTTGATACTATTATTGATACGAGGTTGGAGTTGTTCGCTTTGCATTTTACAGTTAATTCGAAGTTTGAACGCGGCTAGGCTATTCCTGCGCAGATTTATTAAACAGGAAGCCGATTTATATACATTAATGATTATTATCAAGTATTTTATTAATTAGTTTATTATTAATATTTTATTTATCTTGATTTGAGTTTGGGTGTCATAAATAGCCTTTATTACTGTCGCTATTTATTAATCATTGGCTATTAACATCTTGTCCATTTTCAAAAGCGTCATCAATGGAACATATTGTTCATAATCGTTATTTGTGTTCAGAATAACAATAAGTAACCAGACATAATAATTATTATCGTATGATAATTATTATTGTCTGTTTAGTTATTCAAAACGTACGAAAATCGTGCGTAAAACTCATATTGAACAAACGGACTAATTTTCGAATTAAATTAAGCTAATTGCGTTAGTCTCTCATTCCAGGTCTAGTACATTACCCTCAATATAAATATATTGATAATTTATATCTATAATATAATAATTTATATATATCATGTATAAAACTCTATATATGATAATTTCTGTCTATATTTTACACGTAAGCTTGCTAAATTACCATATAATGTGAGCCGATTGGAAATATAAACCTCATCATCATTCCAATATCTTTTTGGTTTGCAAGAAATCTTCGTGCGAGGATTTGGGTGGCGAAATTCGGGTGTAAATGATCGAATATTAAGAGCGGGTAACTAAGTTACCGGTTCAAATGGGAAGTTAGATTGTCGGTAATTAGCAGTGCTCTGCAGAGTTGCTGATTGAAATAAAGACACGGTATAATACCGTCAAGAATAAAAGCTTGGTGATAGAATTAATGTGTATAGGTAATTGGTTCTGATTATAAAAAGGATTGGATTGGACCTAACAGTATAAAAGTTGTTTCTATAGGATTGCCTTGATTAATTGGTAAATATGACTAGGGAGCTCATATTCTTTACAAAACTTTTGTTGAAATTGCAATGAGGGTACGAATGTAATAATGACATTTTAAACGGCCGTGAAATGTACTATCATTGGCTTTCAAGGAAAATATACAATCAGGAATATTTGAAAATATTCAAATATTCAAAATCAGCCCCAGATTAGCTGATTGTTAAAACGAAGCTTGAGATTCAAAAGCTTTGATTAGAACATTTTATGTGGCTGTCGCTCTGATGAACGAGTCGTGTCTACCTCTACAACGAATTCCTAATCTTCAAAGGCCCACCAAAAGCTGCTAAATCACGTTGATGAGCGAGCACTGATTCCGAAATGTAAGTTTTGATGTATAGATACTGCAAGTAGTAAGTGTGAGCTCTCCGTATCAGAGGTTCAATTTTATCGCTTCATTTGTGACGGTTCAGTTAAAACGCACGTGTACTTTNAACTAGCAGCAGTTTGTCCTCACTCAAACTAGCCGCAGTTTGTCCTCACTCAAACTAGCAGCAGTTTGGCCTCACTCAAACTAGCAGCAGTTTGGCCTCACTCAAACTAGCAGCAGTTTGCCCTCACTCAAACTAGCCGCAGTTTGTCCTCACTCAAACTAGCAGCAGTTTGTCCTCACTCAAACTAGTTGCAGTTCGTCATCACTTATACTAGCAGCAGTTTGCCCTCACTCAAACTAGCTGCAGTTTGTCCTCTCTCCCTCTCATGCTGAGTCTGGAGAGCCTCTTCAAAAGTTTGTATGCACAAGACCAACACAAACCAAATCTCGGTCAATTCCGTTGAACAACATTAAACTTGAGGCGTCGCTTGAACGCACTGCCAACCTAAGTGCCTTGGGCAGTGCTGAATTCCGAGCATAAACTTTGCAAATACCTGCGGCTGCTGCGACAAAAGTTCCCGAGGTCTTTCGTTGAGAGGCAGCGCTACCCAAAACAGTCCAAATAACGTCCATTTCCAGGGTATTTGGTTAAGGCATGAAGTTGGGCCGTTTGGCAGCAGCGTGAGGATTGCAGTCAATGGCCCAGGCAGAGCGAGCGCATGTCGTCTCTCAATGGCATAAGTGGGACCGTTAATGCTGTCTCATGCTCGAGTTTGGTCCTTAAAAATGCGGTTATGCTGAGTAACTAAACTAGGTTGTCCTTAACGGGGTTTGTGTTTAAGGTACTTGGGTGAGGAGGCGGGACTTCTGGCATTAATTGATGAAAAATTAAGGTTTAAATGAGTGTTGAATTAAAATTTAAGTTTTGCAAATTTTACACATTTAAACAATGGATTTTTTTTCAACAGTTTTTATCTCTCTTTCTGATTCCTCCTCTAGAATTTCCATCCTTGATATTCACATTTTTTATTTGTGTAAATTAGTAACGTTGTTGCGTTCTGTTTGATTGTGATCTGTTGTGTAGTTATAACATGGAATAAATGTTTGAATTTGGATCGATAATTTTGGTTGATTTGCTAAAAGGACGACGTAAAGTTTATTGTCTCAGGTTCGTTATTCATTTATGGCTTATATGTTGTAATGAAGCTAGTCCTCTCTCGTGTTCTTTTACTAGTGTGAGGTATTTTTACAACAACAACAATTTATCGGAACCTGAACTATTGAAAAATATCTATGGGGAAAAAATATGTGGCACCACTTGGCACACTGAATGCAACATCTAACGGTCTCATACTAACGATCTGTTCGTTCTGAGGCAAGTAAAAGTTAGGGGTTTGTCTCTGGTCCTCAGAGTACGTTTAAAGCCTTCTACAATGACGAGCTTGATACATACGATCTAGAGTCCTGGGCCCATACTTTAAAATACAGTTAGGAGATCGTAAGTTCATCAGCCAATAATTGACGGCCTTTCAAGCAAAATCCTCCAATCATAGGCAAGAAAATAGAGCGTAGATACTTACGTTTACTTAGCGAGTCTTGAAAGTATGGCCCCTGCCCACTCCCGGGAACCGCAACCCAATAAAGGCAGGGTAAGTTGACTCGAAACCAAAGTAAGCAAAAAGGGCGATGTCTATAACGTCAAAAATGCCTATAAATGGGTTACTCAGTTGAATGCTCGCAGGAGGACTGCTCAGTAACGACTGGTCTAAGGTACAGTCTATCTCTCCTGTCGAACGTCTCCAATCGGTGCCTTATAAAATTTAATTTACAACCTTACAGATATACTGAGTGGACTTGTACGTATACAGCGGCTTTAAGGTCCTTAGAGTGATAGCCTTTCCAATCGGTGCCTTATTAAATTTAATTTACAACCTTACAGATATACTGAGTGGACTGGTATACTACGGCTTTGAGGTCCTTAGAGTGAATTTGGGTTCCTGCAACAAGTTAATAATTTATTTGCGATTTTGGGATTGAGCTTGCTTTCCTACCACTGGTGAAGAGACTGATTTCTAGGAGACTTAGTTTATTATATTTAAATTTGCATGTTTTATTAGACTGTTTTTATCCATTTTTATATCAATATTGGTGTCATTGTTATTTATTCTGTTTATTTGAGCTTTATGCTTCGTATTTCGATTATTCATTGGCAAGGATTAATCGGATGATTGCTGATATGCGTTGCTAAAATCAATGCATTGAACGGGAATACACCGTGATTACGGCTGTTTATTGCTGACCTCAACTAATTTTCAATATCTAAAGATGTATTTTGAATAAAAAAAATCCAATATTCACTCAAATATTTCATTATAAGGGTTGTGATTTTACAGAAAATATTTATAAGTTTATATCCCTCTTCCTAAATGTATCTCCATTGTTTGGACATTGTTGAGATATGTTTTGATTAACTGAAAATTTTTCAGATGCATTTTGTCATTCTTTATTGCACGACATGAGAGGGGTAAATGATCGAAATGTTCTTTGGCATTCAAGTTTGAATTGATATCTTCGAAATTTACCACTGAAACAGAAGCTTATATTTAAATTTGATTCATAATATGAATAAATGGATGTCTGCCCATTATTCTGAAATTAATTGTTCGATTTGAGGAAAAACTATGTTTTTTCATCGTTTTTGAATCTCTCCTATTTTCCCGTAACTGGGAGGAAGAGTTTCAGTGAGCTTAAGATTCTTTGAGACTTTGATGGTACCAAAGTCTCATCTTTTACTATCGAAAAATAAAATACGAAATAAGACACAATCCATTGAAAAAAAGTTTCTGCGCCATATTACTGCGGAAAATGAACTGAGTGAACAAAAACCTAAACTCCTTTAGTCTTCTAAACTTCAGACCCCGTGGGCTATATGTGGTTCTTGATGCCGCAACTTGCAGCAGCACAAGGAAGCAAAACTGCGACAGCCGAGACTTGCGGTTTAGTTTGATTTTTGCCAAAGCTCCGCCACGCCTTGATTGGCAAGCGCGCTTGGAAAAAAATTGGCACCGCGACATTTCTTCGCGGAAATTTTGGGTTCTCGCACTCAGCCTGCAGAAAATTTCGACAGCGAGTAATGGAAGGGAAGCTTTACGGTGTGCCATGAACACAAGTCTTTGTCTCAAAATGACGATATTTGTTGGAAATTTATTGTTTTGTTTTGTTATTTATTCGGTTGTCGGTCGTTGGAATCTCATTTTATTAAAGGCTAAATAATCATTATTGTCTCAATTCAATCACTTTCGTTTTGAAATATTCTTAATTTGCCCTAATTAAGAAGCCTAATATCTAAACAGAAATCTAATCAACAGAATTATACAATGTCTTCGTTTTAATTAACATGGTTTGCCTGAAATAGCGAATGATTCGCCGGCCATTGGTCCTCCGGCTGAGAGACAGAACGGTATTCGCGATGTTCCGCAAAAAGCAAATGGAATTGACTGGAACGCTGTATTGCGGTGCACTCTATTTCTTCTCCTAGGAGCTGGGCCTTTACGTGCATGGCTGGAATTGTTTGTTCGACTTTTCTCGGCGTAATTCTTCTTTTTCTGTGCCCGTACGACTAAGGCTTACCATTTTCTCATTTATGGAAAAAAGGCGCTATTGTGCTCGTCATGTACGTCCGTCTGTCTGTCCGTCCGTCCGTCCGTGACCTCAAATTTTCGTCGACGAGAAAATGCGCTCTCTGTCACTCACTGCAGTGAGTACTGAGTTATATTTTTTTACTTTGCTGTTAAGTCTCGACACACTTCCAGTAGCAGTGAATACTTGAGTTAGTATCTGTGAAATTTAATGTTTGGTTGCAGGTTAAAAATATTGCTTGAAACGTTATTTTCTTTAAACCTCTCGTTCTGATCTTCTTCACATCTAACTATTTATTGAAATTTTAAACCATTGCATTAATTTCACGGCCGCACCCATTTGTTAAATTAATAATTATTTTATTATAATTCTTGTTTGCATCAGTTTATCGTGAAAGGAGATGCATCCTATCCCGCGATGTCGCTTTATCGAGCCTTGGCAACAACGAGCCAAGTTTGACAATCTGGGTTCTTGGTCTCAATGTTGCCTGAAATGAAGGCGGACCATTAAAGTCGAGCCGATGTTGCGGACTGCGGAAGACGATGTCCAAGGTGATGCGGCAGAACTTTGGCAGTCAGAAAAAAGTGTAAAAGAATTGTATTCGGAACTTTATTTTATTGTGTAATTATAATTGAACAATTTTATCAGAAAACAACATAATCGAATAGTGAGTTCGGTTCAGAAAATTATAATGCAACGAATTGTTTTCAATTAAATGCTAAAATTTTACTGAAGCTTGTTGGTTTGGAATGAAGCAATATTAATTTTTTTATTGAAATGAGGTATGATTAATTTATTTTGTGATCAGGAAAGCATTTCAACGTAAACCGACTGTAGAGATCGATTTAGATAAACGGACCCTCATTTTTCCCCGCTTGTTGCTGTGTGTAGCGTTACAAAAACGTCAGTTTAACGACAAAAAAATCTATTTTCTCGGACTTAAACAATCAGTAACATGATCAAAATTATTATAACATGAAATTAATTTGAATTTGTTCGCATAACTTTAATCTTACGCATATCTCCAATACAAAACCTGCACCATATGCAGAAAACCAATTGATTAAAACCTTAATGACCCGGTGCACTAATTTCAAGTTTATGGGATGAAATTTAGCTTCTCCTCAACTCATTATATGACTTCATTTCAGTTCCAATTATTAAGTCCCCAGGAAAACTCTTCCAATTGAACTTCGCAATTGATATCTTTCAGAGATGTCGCATCTAATATCGATAAGTTATTATTCTTGAAGAAGGCTTACTTTATTGCTATTGGATATCGAAGTGGACTAGCGCAAGCGAGGCGTCTGCCGAGCCCTGGCAGCATTCGAATGAAGCAATTTTGTGCGCTGGAGTCAAAATATCGGACGAGCTCCTGGAAAATAAATGAACTGGAGATTGATTCCAGGGCTCTGGTGCTTGGCAATTGGTAAGGAATTCATTTAAAGGAAGTTCATTGACGAGTTCCTTTAATTTCAAGATTCAAGAGGACACTTAAATTGCTAGGAAAATATCTCTGGAAACGATTGAAAGGGCTTACATCTCTGAAAAAGAAATACTTTGAAAGAGGAACTGCATGCATGCTTTACGATTGAAAAGGTAGGTTAATATACTTCCGTATTAGGGAAGGTCACCAGTATCCAAGACTGGTGACCAATGTACCTTCATCGACTTTATTGGTATTTAAAGATATATAATTTTATCCATTAGTCCTGGATAATTTTGTCCTGTAGTCCTCAATAATTTTATCCACTAGTCCTCAATAATTTTGTCCAGTAATCCTGGATAATTTTGTCTATTAATCCTACATAATTGAACCCATTAATTATTCCAGTATAATTTATGTACAGTAATCCTGGACAATTTTATACAGTAATCCCGAATAATATTTTCCATTAATCCTGGATAATTTTGTTCGGCAATCCTTGATAATTTTATCCAGTAATCCTGAACAATTTTATCAAGTAATCCTGGAAAATTTTACCGAGTAATCCTGGAAAATTTAGTCCAGTAATCCTGGATAATTATATCCAGTAATCCTGAAAATTTTTATCAAGTAATACTGAAAATTTTTGTCCAGTAATCCTGAACCATTTTATCCAGTAATCCTGAACAATTTTATCCAGTAATCCTGAAAAATTTTATCAAGTAATCCTGGAAAATTGTATCAAGTGATTCTGGAAAATTTTGTCCAGTAATCCTGGAAAATTTTGTCCAGCACTCCTGGAATGCATCATCATAGGTTGATTTCGTTACAGAGATCAATGGAGTCCCGCACGAGAGAGACAGAGAAGGGAAATGTAAGGAATCCTAGCTACATAATAACTTAATGTAAGGAATCCTACCTACATAATAACTTAACCCCACAACTGAGACCTGCAGTCAGATACTGCGCGCTCAGCGGTGGGGCGCTCAGGAACAATCCCCCTAGGAACGCGAGATCCCATTAGACTTCTGACCCCCCTTAGGGGTAGTTCCTTATATAGTATATATAAACTCCAAAATCCTCCTGTCATTCTCGACAGAAAATTCAAAGGTGATTGTTTTTATATTCGGTGGTTTTCCGGAAACATTTTTTTGCGATACTTTCGTAAATTTAGTCTGCGGCTCTGAATTCAAGTTCGCTTTCCTTGTATACCTTGAGTACCTCAGAGAGAAAAGTAATGTTGAGCTCGTACTAGTTACGAAAATACTCAATGACTATGTGATTAGAACAGCTTCACATCGACTAGCGAAGGTGGAGCGCCTCCGTTAATCACATTAACCGCAATTATTAATATATTCTAACTGCCTTTCGNGCTGTTCCTGCGCGTGTTCTAGAGGCAGTAATGGCGCGTGCTGTTCCTGCGCGTGTTCTAGAGGCAGTAATGGCGCGTGCTGTTCCTGCGCGTGTTCTAGAGGCAGTAATGGCGCGTGCTGTTCCTGCGCGTGTTCTAGAGGCAGTAATGGCGCGTGCTGTTCCTGCGCGTGTTCTAGAGGCAGTAATGGCGCGTGCTGTTCCTGCGCGTGTTCTAGAGGCAGTAATGGCGCGTGCTGTTCCTGCGCGTGTTCTAGAGGCAGTAATGGCGCGTGCTGTTCCTGCGCGTGTTCTAGAGGCAGTAATGGCGCGTGCTGTTCCTGCGCGTGTTCTAGAGGCAGTAATGGCGCGTGCTGTTCCTGCGCGTGTTCTAGAGGCAGTAATGGCGCGTGCTGTTCCTGCGCGTGTTCTAGAGGCAGTAATGGCGCGTGCTGTTCCTGCGCGTGTTCTAGAGGCAGTAATGGCGCGTGCTGTTCCTGCGCGTGTTCTAGAGGCAGTAATGGCGCGTGCTGTTCCTGCGCGTGTTCTAGAGGCAGTAATGGCGCGTGCTGTTCCTGCGCGTGTTCTAGAGGCAGTAATGGCGCGTGCTGTTCCTGCGCGTGTTCTAGAGGCAGTAATGGCGCGTGCTGTTCCTGCGCGTGTTCTAGAGGCAGTAATGGCGCGTGCTGTTCCTGCGCGTGTTCTAGAGGCAGTAATGGCGCGTGCTGTTCCTGCGCGTGTTCTAGAGGCAGTAATGGCGCGTGCTGTTCCTGCGCGTGTTCTAGAGGCAGTAATGGCGCGTGCTGTTCCTGCGCGTGTTCTAGAGGCAGTAATGGCGCGTGCTGTTCCTGCGCGTGTTCTAGAGGCAGTAATGGCGCGTGCTGTTCCTGCGCGTGTTCTAGAGGCAGTAATGGCGCGTGCTGTTCCTGCGCGTGTTCTAGAGGCAGTAATGGCGCGTGCTGTTCCTGCGCGTGTTCTAGAGGCAGTAATGGCGCGTGCTGTTCCTGCGCGTGTTCTAGAGGCAGTAATGGCGCGTGCTGTTCCTGCGCGTGTTCTAGAGGCAGTAATGGCGCGTGCTGTTCCTGCGCGTGTTCTAGAGGCAGTAATGGCGCGTGCTGTTCCTGCGCGTGTTCTAGAGGCAGTAATGGCGCGTGCTGTTCCTGCGCGTGTTCTAGAGGCAGTAATGGCGCGTGCTGTTCCTGCGCGTGTTCTAGAGGCAGTAATGGCGCGTGCTGTTCCTGCGCGTGTTCTAGAGGCAGTAATGGCGCGTGCTGTTCCTGCGCGTGTTCTAGAGGCAGTAATGGCGCGTGCTGTTCCTGCGCGTGTTCTAGAGGCAGTAATGGCGCGTGCTGTTCCTGCGCGTGTTCTAGAGGCAGTAATGGCGCGTGCTGTTCCTGCGCGTGTTCTAGAGGCAGTAATGGCGCGTGCTGTTCCTGCGCGTGTTCTAGAGGCAGTAATGCCCATTACTATTCCAGCACGTGATCTAAAATAAAATGATTGTATTATTCCTTAAGAATAAAACATTTTCGTGCGCAAATTTATTGAATGTTAAAAAAGATTTGATTCATAACTTTGAGCTAGATGAATGACACCTGAATAGGCTATTGGTTGAATATTTCAGAGTCTAGAAAATAATTCTGTCAATTTGTCAATATCTGCGAGTAAGGTTTTAAAAATGATACAAAAACTGCTAAATTTACCGAAAAATTTTTGTGGTTCATTTTCATAACATTTGTATGTACGTTTTTTCCCGCGCCGATAACACAAACGTAAACATGAAAATCTAACAGATTGTTTTGTTGTTCGTACGGCCGGTATAGGAAATACAGAGGCTTAAATTGGAACACTATGATCGTGTATAGTGTTTAAATTGGATGAAAATTGTGTTTAAATTTAAATTGTGTTTAAATTGGATGAAAATTGTGTTTAGATTTAAATTGTGTTTAAATTGGATGAAAATTGTGTTTAAATTTAAATTGTGTTTAAATTGGATGTTTTTAAANATGGGTATGTGTGTGGTTTGGAAATAGGAGGTGGGTATGTGTTTGGTTTGGAAATAGGAGGTGGGTATGTGTGTGGTTTGGAAAAAGAAGGTGGGTATGTGTGTGGTTTGGAAACTGGAGTTGGGTATGTGTGTGGTTTGGAAACTGGAGGTGAGTATGTGTGTGGTTTGGAAAATGGAGGTGGGTATGTGTATGGTTTGGAAACTGGAGTTGGGTATGTGTGTGGTTTGGAAACTGGATATGGGTATGTGTGTGGTTTGGAAACTGAAGTTGGGTATGTGTGTGGTTTGGAAACTGGATATGGGTATGTGTGTGGTATGGAAATGAGATGTGGGTATATATGTGTGCGGTTTGGAAATATAAGGTGGGTATGTGTTGTGCTATTTAAATTGGGGCTGGGTATGTTGTGCTATTTAAATGGGGCTGGGGTTTGAAAATAAATGGTATTAATGCACGTGTTCTTTCTGTGCAGAACGAAGACATCTGCTTCGTTCGCCTCTCCAGAACTTCTTGGGTCGGGGAGCTCGTTGAAAACTCTCAATTTTCTCGGATTTAGCACCAATAAACCTGCTAAATGTATATGATGAATAGAGAACTAATTCAGCCTTCCCTCTGAACAAAAGCGTTTCTTTTATGTTTTCTAAGCGCGTGTCACTCAATTAAAAATAATTTCTTGATTCGTACCATTGAATCTCGTAGTGACACTGATTGATTTTCACTGCCTCATATTCGTTCAATTGGAAATAACACATTCACATTTCACTGAAAAATGGTGAATTTTATCGTATAATCACTCATAACAATGAAAGTGATTTAAATAATCTTGTGCCTAGACACAGATTCGTTCTATCGGGCATCACTCTGCACTACATCTGCAATGTTAACACATTCACAAGTGATGTTGTGAAAGAGCTAGTTCTCACACTTTCTCGACTGTATCTTCAAGCTTTATAATATTCATTAGCTCTTATTCACACATTTTCCCGCCGATTCTTGAACTTTACGTGACTTGATTCACAAGGGATCCGGCCTTTGGAACCCGATCTTTCCATAACTGACGATTGATTGACATAGTTGCTGGACTTATTGCTTATATTGTCTACATAATCCAAAATTATGGAGACAAAATACTCATTGAAGAAACTTTGATTAACGTAACACGCACACACACTCTGCATCTTTACCCACAACAAGATGAAGTGGAGTATAAATCCATTATCATGGATCTATACCTTCTGCATAAATCCATTGCCATTGATTTACACCCTATGTATAAATCCATTGGCGTGGATCTATAATACCCTGCCCTGGATTTATACCCTGATCACAAACCCACTACCCCGGATTTATACCCTGAGCAAAAATCCACTACCCTGGATTTACACCACCACAATGCTGGTGGGTTTGTCGACAAGTACGACAGCGCAGGCCATCGGGCTGCCACATAATCATTGACGGCCTTTCAAGCAAAATCCACCAATCATAGACAAGAAAATAGAGCGTAAGTACCTACGTTCACTTAGCGAGTTTTGAAAGTATGGCCCCTGGCAGGGCTCTGGTGCTTGGCAATTGGTAAGGAATTCATTTAAAGGAAGTTCATTGACGAGTTCCTTTAATTTCAAGATTCAAAAGGACACTTAAATTGCTTAGGACACTTAAATTGCTTAGGACACTTAATGAATGTGCTACTAAGTGAACGCGCTGCGTGTGATCGCTTTCACCTACACTCCTGTGAATGTGTTTTGTGAATGCGCTGCCTTTTTTTGGATTTAAATTGCTTAGAAAATATCTCTGGAAACGATTGAAAGGGCTTACAAATTTTTGAAAAGGGAATTTATATTGTACAGCGATGTAGAAGTTCTCTTATTTGTACATGTTTTTGAGTGCTGCAGTTTGGCTAGATTGCGGTTTCTTTGCTCAAGATGATATTATTTGAAATTATTTCCAGCAAAACACATTTTTAAACGCTCAATTTGCTCGAAATAAACTGCAAGGAAAATTAAGAATCAAACGAAGATAAGATATATATTCGTATTACAAGTGGAGTTTACTTTTAATACTCTGAAAAAGAAATACTTTGAAAGAGGAACTGCTTTTTGTCCAGCACTCCTGGAATGCATCATCATAGGTTGATTTCGTTACAGAGATCAATGGAGGAGGCAGAACGCGCTATATAACTTACTTTAGGGGCGCATGAGCGTCAAATATACCCTAGATATACCCTATATACAGTACATAATATACCCTAGATATACGTCCAATATACCCTAGCTATACCCTAGAATATACCCAGTCTTGCTCGCTAGAAAAATGCACGTCTCTTCCTTAGAGCGACGGAACTCTTGAGAAGATGGCGCGTTATTCGCTTAATAAAAGAGCTTCCATTGCAATTTATTTGCAACAATTCCTACCCATTGTACAAATTCAAATCTCCTTACCGATTGAGCATCGGGATATTACTAGTATTTATTTCCAGTTTTTTGCAATTATTCTCTAGAAAAGTCTTGTTTAATTGGAAAAATAATTTCGAAGTAAATTGGAAAAAAAATTTCTAAGTATTCGTTTTATAAACGCAATATTTTCTGATGTATTAAAGCTAATGATAATACGTTAACTGCGCAACATTTATTTTATCATCACCCACGATAAAATAGATTGCAAAAAATTTAATTTACCATTATTATTATTTTTATTCGATATGCTTAATAGTTTCATCGAATTTCGAACAAGAAATATTAAATTCCCTGGAGTAAAATTCAAAGCTTCTGAAAAAAACGACGTTGCCACACCATGCCACGAGGCAAGCAGCCGCAGTTTGCAGAGGGATTATCCCCTAGACACACAGACTTTGTTTTGGTGGATTTCCCTCGGTATCCTGGTAGCTTTATTCTTAGGTGTAAAGTCGTCAACAAGATCGTGCATACTCTTGAGAAGGGAAGTGTTTCTTTAAACGCTGTCGCCGATACCGCTTCAGGGATCGTGCTCAGTGCCATAGAGATGCTTCTTTTGGTTAAAATAATGTTAATTTTAAAGTGAACATTTGAGAGTGATTTTGGTGCTTGATTTTAAGTTGTTTACTGTTGTTATATTATGGTTAATGACGTAATGTTGTTTCCTAGTGTTCTGTTTTTGCCTGATGTTATGTTGTTGACTGACGTTGTGTTGTTTATGGGTTTGAATTAACAATCAAATGTGCCTTTAATAAGCGTAGCATTGCTTTCGTCGGTTTATTTCAACCCATGGGTAATGTTAATTAATACTTCAACATTATTTTATTTTCATGGCTTGACGAGAAGAATAGAAAAACGTCTTAAGACTCACTTCAGTTCACAATGTTCTGCTAGTAGACCATTTAATGCTGAGTGCTTAATAAATGACTCGACTATTAAAAAATGAAAAAAGAAAATGATGCGTCCAACCATTTTTAATGGCCAACTTGTATTGAAAATGGCCGCTGCAGACACTGGTATATAATGTTAGGTGGACGCTGACTCGGCATTCACATTTTAGAGCTCACATCTTCTACTATATTTCGTGATCAAAATTTTCTTGAATTACTTGGTTTGCGTTTTAGTATCCGTCTGTTTTTTGGCAGGACCAATCGATTGATTTTTTTTCCAGTGTTTCTTACGATGGAGAGTTGTTTTCGATGTACTGTAAACTGCAATGAAAATTTTCTTGAATTGTATTTTAGTATCCGTCAGTTTTTTGCAAGACCAATCGATTGATTTTTTCCAATGTTTCTTCCACCTCTACGGTACGTTGGTTTTAATGTAAACTGCAACAATATAACAAGATTAAATAACGTTTTTCCCAACTCCCATTGTAATGATGTCACATTTTATTAAAGGAAAATAACAATAGCATCTTTTCTGCAACAAAATCAATTTCATCTGGGAAATTAAAACTTGATTTACCATGTATTGTGATAGTCGGTTTTGGTTCATTGTTAATCATGGTGTAAGATTACTCAACTCATTATGTCGAGGAACCATTTATTTCTTTCGGAAAATATATCCTGACATTGCGACGTTGCTGAAATTGCGACATGATATATTTATATCAATTATATTAACGATAACTTAGCGTGTATTGGAGGTTCACATTTTTTCGCGTATAACTACATTAAATTGGATTATGTACTTACATTTTTACTTTATATGTACTTACGTTTTACATATACTTAACGTTATAACGTTTACGTATACTTAATGTTATATGTACTTACGTTTTACGTTTTCGCTGGAAGTCTCTTAGTTTAGTCAGTTTCTCGACACAGTTTTTTTGCCCATTCTTCATGTCGTGCTCGTTTCTGTAAATCGCTCAAGAGGCCACATGCATAATGACTAAACTTTAGCTATCACTAATAGTGGACTTATTGTACTTAGAAGAGTGAAACTTAGCCTACGGTACTTAGAAGAGTGAAAAAACTTCAAGTATAATTAGATAAAGTGATTAGATACGTTTTCAATAGCGAAATGTTGAATTTTTGTGGCGTTTCCTTCGCTTTTAAATTTCTAGTGAATCTGCGATTCAAGCAGTCTAGTGACATTATTACTTAGATAAAGACGATTTTAGCAATGAAACTTTACTGCATGGGAGTTTATACCCTCTCGTAAACAGTGAAAAATACGATTTTATTGGTAGAAAGTATATAAAAAATCTGAATATCTTTTCGGAGCACAAAAGTAACTCAAAAGTTTATCCTCAATCCTCTAATTTGTAGTTCAGCAATAAAATATTCACAAGTAAATATTCGACCGTGCATATCATTTAATTAATTTGATAATATTGATGTTCAAATAAATGTTCAATTTTGTCATATCAAATTTTATGTTTGTAGATATCACTTGATTATCTAGAATGATGCCTTACATCGAGAACAGGAGACTACGATATCATGCATCCAAGAAACTTGTAATTGCATTTAAATATTGAAACAGCTTGTGTTCAGATTAATTTTTAGATTTCAATTGTTTGAGCCGAATGAAACATTATGTGATGGGAAATCTTGGCAAATAATACTCTACAAATTAGCATATATTTCATTATCCGAACAATGTGTGACTGACTTAATTGGGAGGTAATATGCATGTGCTATCACGTCCGCAATTCTATGTCGCTGTTCCAAGCCGAACAGCGAATACGGCTCTTAATGTTGCGGATGATTTGAGCCTCGCAATAAATGAAGAATTTCATAATAAATGCATATATATATATATATATATATATATATGCGCATGCGATTTTTTCAGATCTATCGCTAGTTAAGCTGCTGATCGATCGCTTAGTATATGCAAGTAAACGTTTTCTTCATTTTTTTCATCTCTGAGATGCATATCAAGTCCTTCATTGTGAGTTGAAACCTATATAAATTCAAAATGATGTTAATTTGACGCTAAATTCAATTATATTTGTAACAAGATTCAATTCACATTAGACACCGATATTTATAGGTCTATTTTAATGTTTTTGCTTACTTTGCCGAAATCAAAAGGCCTTGCAAATCTACATTTAGCCTAAAAAAGTATGCCGTGCTCCTGGAAATCAGGCTTCTATATCCAATAAACGGACTCAGCACATCGCTTCGCCTCCTGCCTTTTGAATCGCTGGCGATACCTTCACTTAAAACCCCGCCTCCGTGAAGGCTGAAAATGTTGAACTTGCGAAAGATATTCTTTATGAACGAATTGAACGCCTTCACAAGGGACCGCTTGTGAGTTAGGAGGTAGGTAAGATACATGTTTCATATTGAACTATCAAACTTCGCGTAGGATATTCTTTATGAACGAATTGAACGCCTTCACAAGAAACCGCTTGTGAGGTAGGAGGTATAGGTAGGATACATGATTCATATCAAACCTTCGCGTAGGTTATTCTTCATGAACGACTTGAGGATAATGCCTTAAACGCCTTCACAAGGGACTGCTTGTGAGGTAGGATGTTTCATATTAAAATATCAAACTTCACGTAGGATATTCTTTATGAACGACTTGATGAGAATCCCTTATAAGGTAGGATGTTTCATAGTAAAAAATCAAGCTTCGTGAAGGATATTCTTTATGAACGACTTGAGGAGAATTACAATATTTCTGTTACCCCAATTTGTTAAGAGGGAAGATCAAGGATAGAATGATGCCTTACATCGAGAACAGGAGACTACGATATCATGCATCCAGGAAACGTGTAATGCAGCTCATGTGCAGATTTATTTTGGATTTCGATTGTTTGAGCCGACTTAACAATTATCTGTTGGGAAACCGTGGCAAATAAAACTGTACAAATTAGCATATATTTCATTACCCGAACAATGTGTGACTGACTCGAGAGTTAATATAGTGCTATCATGCCGTGCCAAACACGGCTATTAATTTTGTGGAACAATTAATTTTCATCAGCGAACATGGCTCTTAATTTTGCCGATTTGGGCCTTGCAACATATGAAGAATTACGTGATAAATGCGTGTTATATTTCAAATAAATAGCTCGGCCAAGTGCGTCGCTAGTTAGGCTGCTGATCGGTTGTTTAGTATATGCAATTAAACGTTTCTTCTTTTTTTTTCGTCTCTGTGCTGCATATCAAAACCTTCAGTGCGAGTTGAAACTTCACTATAAATTCAAGATAATGTTGATTTGACGCTAAATTGAGAGTTGGACATTGGACACCGATATTTATAGGTCTATTTTAAAGTTTTTCCTTACTTTGCCGAAATCAAAAGGCCTTGCAAATCTACATTTAGCCTAAGAGGGAGAGACGTGCTCCTGCAAATCAGGCTTCTATATCCAATAAACGGACTCAGCACATTGCATCGCCTCCTGCCTTTTGAATCGCTGGCGATACCTTCACTTAAAACGCCGCCTTCGTGAAGGCAGAAACCGTCAAACTATTCTTCGAAGGATATTCTTTACGAACGACTTGAGGATAATCCCTTCACATGGGTCCCCTTGTGATGTAGGATGTTGCATAGTAAAATATCGAACATTGCTATAATTATCACATCAAGTCTTCGATGTGGTAATTTTGATTGGTAATTGTACAATGTGTGGTAAATGTGCATGCTAACGTGTTGTATTGTGCATGATAAGGGGTAATTGTGCATAGTATGTGCAGTAATTGTACATGATAATTCGTGGTAGTTATACAAATTTATAGGTGTAATCGCATGCTAATGTGCAATAATTACACATGTTACTAGGTGGTAATTGTATGATAATGCCCTGATTGTGAATGGAATGAGCCAATTGACGTTCTTGGAGCTTCTGAATAAACTTGGAGCTTCTGAATCCATTCTTGGAGCTTCTGAATCCATTCTTGGAGCTTCTGAATCCATTCATGGAGCTTCTGAATCCATTCATGGAGCTTCTGAATCCATCTCCTCATCATCCTCTTGGGTAATAGGCAATATATGATTCTATCCCATTACCGATCAATTCAGTCACTGCGTTCCAAGACAAACCACCGTTTTAATTCTATTTTTATAATATGCTTTTTAGCGAGAACTTGAGTTTTAAAAGATTAAATTAATTTCATTGACCAAAGTTCACAAGTCTTCACATCTATATTATTTTGTTCAGTATTTTAAGCCAATTGCGCAATTAATAATTTTATCGCACTTTGTACATCAAGACCCAATAAGATTTAGATTTAGTTATTAATTTAATGTGGTAATTTATCCCTTACACCTGTCGTGGCGCTGCAATTTGCCGCTGCAGATGGTCGTAATCTCGTGAATGTGGCGCCGTAAGCCAGGCCAGTTTTGTAGGCAATCTTGTGCCAGCGTCTGAATAATCGCTGAGCCTTACAGCGATAACGCTGCGAGGCCTTCCTGAGGAGGTCTCGAGGTCTCGCGGCCTCGCGATCGTTCTGCTTTACAGCGTGAACGAGGCATGAAGAGGTCTCGTGATCGCTCTGCTTTACAGCGTGAACGAGGCATGAAGAGGTCTCGAGGTCTCGTGATCGTTCTGCTTTACAGCGTGAACGAGACATGGAGAGGTCTCGAGGTCTCGTGATCGTTCTGCTTTACAGCGTGAACGAGACATGAAGAGGTCTCGAGGTCTCGTGATCGCTCTGCTTTACAGCGTGAACGAGACTTAGAGACCTTGAGGTCACGAGATACGTAAATAATCGCTGCATTTGGGCTAATATTCATGCTGGTTTGACATTGTAAAAGCGCGGTTCCATTAAAACCAAAGTAGGAAGCGTAAAAGACAAAATTATTAACTACCGTGTTAATCTGATGATATTGCATTAACATTAGTTCCTTAGTAGTAGTAGTATGATGGTTTACTAGCGCATCAGCTATCAAGCTATTTCGCATCGAAGGTCAAAATATAACATCGCCAGCAAGGCGGAAGGTCTCAATTATTCAATATCTCAAGTTAATCATCACCCACAAGGGGCGGAAGGTCTCAATTGTCCAGCCCGCTGAAGCTGGCTCGAAAGAAGCAGCGTTAGCATCTCAAAGAGACGAAGTGACAAGGAGGGACAGGTGAAAAGCAACAGAAACTAAGACCCTCAAACAAGAGGTTGCTTACACGGGACGTCGGCCGCCCGCACGAGAGAGACAGAGAAGGGAAATGTAAGGAATCCTAGCTACATAATAACTTAATGTAAGGAATCCTACCTACATAATAACTTAACCCCACAACTGAGACCTGCAGTCAGATACTGCGCGCTCAGCGGTGGGGCGCTCAGGAACAATCCCCCTAGGAACGCGAGATCCCATTAGACTTCTGACCCCCCTTAGGGGTAGTTCCTTATATAGTATATATAAACTCCAAAATCCTCCTGTCATTCTCGACAGAAAATTCAAAGGTGATTGTTTTTATATTCGGTGGTTTTCCGGAAACATTTTTTTGCGATACTTTCGTAAATTTAGTCTGCGGCTCTGAATTCAAGTTCGCTTTCCTTGTATACCTTGAGTACCTCAGAGAGAAAAGTAATGTTGAGCTCGTACTAGTTACGAAAATACTCAATGACTATGTGATTAGAACAGCTTCACATCGACTAGCGAAGGTGGAGCGCCTCCGTTAATCACATTAACCGCAATTATTAATATATTCTAACTGCCTTTCGGAAAAACAGGTGTGCCTAAAGGATTGCATAGTCAGGATGCTTCTATTATGTTTGAAATATGTGTCACTCTAGGATAATGTTATTTTTCTGTAGGATGTATATATTCTAATTTAAAAACTATAAATATAAAAATATAAAATTGTATATTTTTGATGGACGTTACCCTATGATATGTTTCGTGCTTTAAATTAGAAATGTAGGTTATGAAGGATGTTTCTATATTATATTTTCAGGTATTTTTGAAGAATATGCATCTCTATGCGATGCCTGCTTCATCCATTTAATTTATGCTCATTTTATTCACTTTGACACATAATTCTTCACAGGTTATCCGACAATTGAAGAGTTTCCGCGGTTGTTCCACGAATTCTGTTTGCATGGAAATTGTGCAGACGTCATCTTCCCCAGGTAAAGTCTTTGCTGGGTGTTTGTGTTTGTGTTGTGACGAGTCGCAGCGGAAAAAGTGAAGGTTCCACTCCATGTTATTTGCCGTTTAAGGAAGAAATGCGACGTGCACTTGTTTCCATTTGCATAATCTGACAGCGGCTTAAATGCGCTAGGGCTTCATGGGAGGACAGACGATACAACGCTCGCTCAAAAGCTAATTTTGTTCCGTTATGATGATCGTTGATCCGATTATGTTCTTGAAATAGAGTTTATTAAACAGAGTATTATTAATACAAGTGAGGGAGAGTTGTTGTGGTGGGGAGCTGTTATAAATTCATTCAACCACTAAGTCGGAAATAACATCGTTCATGAAAACGATGCGGGATAAAAACTCTAAGTTTCTTTGTTAAAAATAAGGCCATCTGTTAGTTATTTCCTAGTTGTTGTTTCACTTGAGGGAAATTCTTGCTCAGGAAGGTTTTACTCCTACAGAAATGTTTTAAAAATGTTGAGAAAACTTTGTTCCAACTCTTTTCTTTTGTTTAAATGGAGCATATAGAAACAATCTTTTCGCGAGCATCGTGTCGAATTTTGTAAACTAGAAGAAAGGAGTAAGGAAATTAAAGTTAACTTTCCCCAAGGAAATTACCCCAACTTCTCGCTTGAGAACGAGAAGAAAAACTCGAGTTTTTCGCTAGAAACTTGAGTTTCTTATTAACCCTTCATACATGTCCGACTTGGGCACTGGTTAGGACAGGGCAATCCGAAATTGTGCTGCTCGTAGGAAGTTGCTTTGTAAGTTCAGGTGGAAATGCTAAATTGTCCTGTTGGGAAAAAGCTACTCTGTAATTTGAAGTAAGATGCTGATATACATGAAATTGTGCTGCTGAAATTAGCATATTAGTGTAAAACAGCGTGCATCATGTTTTTGTCTTTATTTTACATATGTTATATAACGTTATTGAAGTCTATGCTTTTTAGTAAGTAAAGATTTTGCCGTAAGTAAGATTTTGTGGCGCTTCTAAAAGAAATTCATGAAGTCAGAAACAGGAAACCAGTTTCAGTTTCTTAATGAGTTTGTAAGGATTTGCCTACATAACTATGTAAAACTTTCAAGCAGTATCTCCATTTAATCCTTCTGTGTGTCACTTTATTTCTGGTGAACATTGCTCGCTCAACAAATTCTCTTCACATTAGCATAAACATCGTACGGAATGCGACCGGCGAGCCGTGCACGCATTAAAGCGGCAGGATAGCAGCCAAGTTTAACCGTAGAGTTAATGCTCTCGAACTTTTACAACGACACTGCGGTCTATTACCAATTAGTTTTCGAATACATTATAACCGTCGTCTAAGTTGTTCAAATTGCATCTAAACCACTGGCTGGTAACGAGAGTTACCGTCTATAGACAAGGAAGGTTAATTCTTTACGTACGGATATATTAAATGTCGTCACTGCTATTCGTATCTACAGTGACGACATCCGTATTTTTATACAGGCATGGACTTTTTTCGCGAAAAAGTTTTTTTTTCCACAAAAGCGAGCGTAGGGGTCATTGCCTCATTTAGAAAACAAGAGCTCTCGTGTTTAAATGAATGAATACAAAGTGGTGCAAAAAAAACGCACATTTCTTGGCTAATCTTTACTTCAATTTGAAAGTTTATATTTATTATTCATTTGCGAGCCGTATTGTTCATGTCCAATAAGAAACGAGCACTCTAATTTCTTATATTTGTGCTCTCGAAAAATTACACACTCCCGAAATTTTCCGCAATTATTATTATATTATTATCTTTCGCTCGCAGATATTGTTTATCTTCTGCTATTCTTATCCAGAAGACACCGGATATTCTCCCACTGGTTATTTTCGACGGCTTTGCGTCGTGAAGCAGCGATCCTCGAGGGAGGCCACGCCCTTCGAGATTCCTTATATTTTGTCGGGCGAATTTTCTGAGCTCCTCACGGCCTACGGACGCTCCAAAGACCTCAGAGGAAAACCAGGCAGGCCTTTGAAAAAAAAACTCCATAGACGCGCGGCACTCCAACAATAAAGTGATGGGTGCTGTTCCTGCGCGTGTTCTAGAGGCAGTGATGACGCGTGCTGTTCCTGCGCGTGTTCTAGAGGCAGTAATGGCGCGGGCTGTTCCTGCGCGTGTTCTAGAGGCAGTAATGGCGCGGGCTGTTCCTGCGCGTGTTCTAGAGGCAGTAATGATGGGTGCTGTTCCTGCGNTTAATCATGGTATAACATTACTCAACTCATTATGTCGAGGAACCATTAATTTCTTTCAAAAAATAGATCCAGACAGTGAAATTACGCCATGATTGCGCCATTGAAATTGCTGAAATTGCGACACGATATATTTATATCAATTATTTTAACGATAACTTAACCTGTCTCTTATACACATCTAGATGTGTATAAGAGACAGGGTTAATATACTTCCGTATTAGGGAAGGTCACCAGCATCCAAGATATTGCGAAACAGCCTTTAAAAATGATAAAAAATAGAAAACAATGTACCTGTTCATCCACTTCATTGGTGTTTTCAAGATATATAATTTTATCCATTAATCCTGGTTAATTTTGTCCAATATTCCTGGATAATTTTATTCACTAGTCCTGAATAATTTTGTCCAGAAATCCTGAATAATTTTGTCCAGTAATCCTGGATAATTTTGTCCAGTAATCCTGAAAATTTTTGTCCAGCACTCCTGGAATGCATCATCATAGGTTGATTTCGTTACAGAGATCAATGGAGGAGGCAGAACGCGCTATATAACTTACTTTAGGGTCTGCTGCTGCACTGCTGCTGCTGTTGCTGCTGTACTGGTGCTTCTGCACTGGTGCTGCTGTACTGGTGCTGCTGTTGCACTACTGCACATGTGCTGCTACTGCATTGCTGCAGTTGCTCTGCTGCACTGCTGCTCCAGCCGCTGCATCACTGCAGCATTCAAGATTTCCGGATTACGCTAAATTTAAAATCTTGTAGGCAAATACCCGAACCTCAACTTCTACTTGCCCTCGCCTTTTTAAACTGAATTCTTTCCCTACTAAAACATAACACATTTCCAAATTTATTTCCTGGCATATTTACAAATACGATGATAATTCATATGCTGTCGAGATGGCCGTTTGCTGGCCCCGAGGCACTAACGCGTTCGGTAGTCCGGCAACGCAAGATTTATTTGTGGCATTGATCGGGGCTGTCGCCTCGTCCATAATATTTACACCTTCGCCGCTGATGGAAAGGCCGCAAATTATTCGACGCTTTGATTAAGCGTCGAGTGTGAAACATGATGTTGGTGCAGTGCGACGTGTTTGTTGCAAATGGAAGGTGTGATATTGAGGCGGAAACTGGAGGAGGGTATGTGTGTGGTTTGGAAATTGGAGGAGGGTATGTGTTTGATTTGGGAATAGAAGGTGCGATATTGGTTTGGAAATTGGAGGTGGGTATGTGAGTGGTTTGGAAGCTGAAGGAGGGTAGGTGTGTGGTTTGGAAATTGGGGCTGGTTGTGTGTGGTTTGGAAATTGGGGCTGGTTGTGTGTGGTTTGGAAATTGGGGCTGGTTGTGTGTAGTTTGGATATTGGAGGTGGGTATGTGTTTGGTTTGGAAACTGGAGTTGGGTATGTGTGTGATTTGGAAATAGAAGGTGCGATATTGGGGCGGAAACTGGAGTTGGGTATGTGTGTGGTTTGGAAACTGGAGGTGAGTATGTGTGTGGTTTGGAAACTGGAGGTGGGTATGTGTGTGGTTTGGAAAAAGAAGGTGGGTATGTGTGTGGTTTGGAAACTGGAGTTGGGTATGTGTGTGGTTTGGAAACTGGAGGTGAGTATGTGTGTGGTTTGGAAAATGGAGGTGGGTATGTGTATGGTTTGGAAACTGGAGTTGGGTATGTGTGTGGTTTGGAAACTGGATATGGGTATGTGTGTGGTTTGGAAACTGAAGTTGGGTATGTGTGTGGTTTGGAAACTGGATATGGGTATGTGTGTGGTATGGAAATGAGATGTGGGTATATATGTGTGCGGTTTGGAAATATAAGGTGGGTATGTGTTGTGCTATTTAAATTGGGGCTGGGTATGTATGTGGTTTGAAAATAAATGGTATTAATGCACGTGTTCTTTCTGTGCAGAACGAAGACATCTGCTTCGTTCGCCTCTCCAGAACTTCTTGAGTCGAGGAACTTCTTGAAAAATCTCAATTTTCTCGGATTTAGCACCAATAAACCTGCAAAATGTATAATGAATTAAGAACTAATTAAGCCTTCCCTCTGAACAAAAAGCGTTTCTGTTATGTTTTCTAAGCGCGTGTCACTCAATTAAAAATAATTTCTTGATTCGTACCATTGAATCTCGTGGTGACACTGATTGATTTTCACTGCCTCATATTCGTTCAATTGGAAATAACACATTCACATTTCACTGAAAAATGGTGAATTTTATCGTATAATCACTCATAACAATGAAAGTGATTTAAATAATCTTGTGCCTAGACACAGATTCGTTCTATCGGGCATCACTCTGCACTACATCTGCAATGTTAACACATTCACAAGTGATGTTGTGAAAGAGCTAGTTTTCAGACTTTCTCGACTTTATCTTCGAGCTTTATATTATTCATTAGCTCTAATTCGCACATTTTCTCGCCGTACAAAATATAAAATTATGGAGACAAAATTCTCATTGAAGAAACTTTGATTGACGAAACCCGCACACACACACAGCATCTTTACCCACAACAAGATGAAGTGGAGCATAAATCCATTATCATGGATCTATACCTTCAGCACAAATCCATTGCCACTGATTTACACCATATGTATAAATCCATTGGCATGGGTCTATACTCTCTGCATTAATACCCTGCCCTGGATTTATATCCTGATCACAAACCCACCACCCTGGATTTACACCCTGAGCACCAACCCACTACCGTGGATTTACAGCCTGATCACAAACCCACTACCCTTGATTTATACCCGGATCACAAACCCACTACCACGGATTTATACCCTGAGCACCAACCCACTACCATGGATTTATACCTTGATCACCAACCCACTACCCTGGATTTATACCTTGAGCACAAACCCACTACCACGGATTTATACCCTGAGCACCAACCCACTACCCTTGATTTATACCCTGAGCACAAACCCACTACCCCGAATTTATACCCTGATCACCAACCCACTACCCTGGATTTATACCTTGAGCACCAACCCACTACCCCGAATTTATACCCTAATCACAAACCCACTATCCCGAATTTATACCCTTAGCACCAACCCACTGCCCTGGATTTATACCCTGAGCACCAACCCACTACCCTGGATTTATACCCTGAGCACAAACCCACTACCCTGGATTTACACCACCACAATACTGGCTGGGTTGTCGACAAGCGTGACAGCGCAGGCCATCGGGCTGCCACACACGGCGCTTGAGACGCGCTGTAGTCTGGCGGAGTGGCCGTGTCGCAGCGACGTGCAGTGCGTGAGTCTCGACCGATACTGCGACGGTGTCAGGGACTGCGAGGATGGCAGCGATGAACCGCCAGACTGCACCCGTGAGTGTATTTTGGAGATGATAACTCATGTGTAATGATGTATAATTTCGTGTACTTATATTTAATGATATATTATTTCGTAAACCGATGTATAATGATCTATAAATTCGTAGACCGATGGATAATGATCTATAAATTCATAGACCGATGGGTAATGATCTATAAACTCGTAGACCGATGTATAATGATAGATAATTTCGTTCGCTAATGTATAATTTTGAGTGCTTTTACTTTGTTTGGTATATTGTTTACTTTGTATTGTTGAGGTCGACGCGATTGTTCTCGTGAGTGAATTTCGGGTGAAAACAGCTTATACTCAGATAAATGAAAATGATTTGTCCAAATAGCGATGCGCTTCTTGCCATTGTGTTCCGTGTTTAATTTTGAACAACATATATTAGACGAATTGATAGTGAAGCAAGTAATACAGTACAGTGAAACTATTTGTGTTAGTTGTGTGTTAATCATGACTTTCAAACAGGATTACAATTCGTGTTGAGGATCTCTGACGCTTGAAATTATGTAAATAATTACAATTATAAAGAAAATATAATAAGAATTGAAAATTTTCTAGTATTGTAGTAGAAGTGGCAAGCGTTATTAGCCAAATTAGTGCGAATAACATAAGCAATGATTAAAATAAATACATAAACACTGGGAGTACGGCAACCTTATCCAGCTCAACATCGACAGGTTCAGTCTCGGCTGGTGCGGGCTAGAATTACAACTTAAACCTATGTGTAATGAAGAGAACTTTAGTTTTCCTGTGTACGAATAAAATAACGGTTAATGAATACATCAATACTGGGAGTGCGGTAATGCCATCAAGCTCAACATCGACAGGTTCAGCCTAGGCAGGTGCAAGCTAATATTTGTGTTAAAATCTTTGTCTGCGGAGAGTAACTTTCGTTTCCAGGCCTTAATTAACTTAGGTACGAAATTGCCAACGTTAGTTGTATTAGTAAATAAAAGGTAAGCGCTATCTCTTTATCTAATGACGATAACTTTCGTTACAAAGCCTTTAGGTACGAATAACATTGCTGACGCTAGATATATCCGCAAATGACGGGTAATTTTTTTTCTCCGTGATCGCATAAATTTTGGATATAATATTTGATTGAGTTGTCGGACAAGTTATCTTAGGTTCTTAAATTCGTTCTTTATTACATAAACTATTGGTAAGTAAGTATATGCTAGTATGCTTGTCTCCTCGATTATCCTCGAGCATGATTATTACATGGAATTTTGAGCTACAATAGCATTTTATTTGCAATCTAGAATAACATTTGGCTGGCTAGCTAGAAGATCCATTCATTCATTACATTGCAAGTTAGAACATCCGTCAAATTTTGAGCTGAAATATCCAGGAAATATCCTTCATAACTCTTAAGTATGAAGACGAGCATATTTTTCTTGACGTATAATCGAGCGACGCCGAGAAGCGTTGCATGCGTGACAGCTGCAGAGGCGTTCATCAATTAACTGGACAAGCGAGACCATGAAAGCTGCTACCATTGAACCATTGATCTGGTAGCAGCTGTGGCTGCCGAGGTGGTTGCGATATTAGTTACAGTTGTCCCAGGTTTCTGGAATGTCTTGGATACTTAGCCAGAATCTGTGAATATTTACCCAACAGTTTCTAGGTTTATGTAATATATTGAAAAACTAGCCAAAGCCTATGAATATTTACCAGTTTCCAGGTTTATGTAATTCCTGGAAAACCAGTGAGATTCTAAAAATAATTTCGCAAAAAAAATGACATTGAGTTACACAGATTGTGTTCAACTACAAAATTTTATAATCAAGCAATATTCCAACATATAAATGCAAATTCGTTACAATAAGTTAAATAAAGCTACACGAATGTGATCATCGATGGGTATTTGCCACTTCTAACTTGCTTTCAGCGATTAAAGTTTGTAAAAGGAAAAGTTTCTTCATTAACAACGAAAAATAGTCCCCTCTCTCAATTCCTTTGCTGCAGGTTAATCCATTTTTCAGACTTCGGTCGTGTGCTGCTTCATCTTGAATCGAAAAACGTTTCTTGTTGAGGTTTTGTTAATTTTTGGCCATTTCTTATTGAATTGGGTTTTTTCGGGCTTTTCTTTTGTTTCGGGAAATTATTGGTTGTTTTTCGTCTTTTTTTGCTTGGTTCAATAATGATTCCCAAATAAATTTTAATTATTGTCCATCAATTTTCTTTCTAGGTTCACATCTCATACTGAGAAAGGTTGCCCAGATGGGCACATGCAGATAGCTGAACCCAGCCGTCCCCTGGGAGCAGGGTACTGGTGTGGTACCTCATGGGGATCTAACGTATACTACTCCGAGACCTCGGCAGTGGCTCTTCTTCTGAGGGTCTTCAACCACACCGAAACTCCCGAAGCCGAAAACCAGGGAGGTCCTAACTCTGAAGAAGCCGTTTTGTTGCGGCTATCCTACAGATTCTTGAAGAAGAATCAAGCAGTCTTGCGGTACGGCCCTCCATACCGGCCTTATTTTCTAGGTAAGGCCGTGAGAAGGACCTACTGTGATAAATTTTTCGATGACTGTGACCAGCAGAACTGTAAGCTACAGTCACCTAATTATCCAGGAATGTACCCAAGGAATTTGACCTGCCAGTACAAAGTGCATCAGACTCACGCACCTCCCGGCAAAGTGGCGCTAGTAAGACTCAAGCAAGAGAATCCTCATCTAATTTACATTAAAGACAAAAATGCTCCTCATGTTAAGAGAGACAGGAAACTGGCGCTTGCTGAGAACTGTGACGTTTTACAAGACTACATCGTAATTCACGATGGCAACACGACTGATGCTCCTATATTGCTGAAGGCATGCAAAGGCGGTCCATTGAGCTCCATTACTGCAAGTGGACCGAATATTTTGGTCTTATTCCATGTTTCGCCGTTTGACTTCCCATTCCAAGATTCCCCAAGGCGAAAAATATACGGGTTTCAGTTCGATGTTGAAATAATGTTTGTTGATAGCGATTCTACAGCGTATATTAGGCGGCCGAGCAGCATCCTGGTACTTCCTCCATTACTCGCAGAAATTCACGATCCTTATGTGCCGTGTTCCTGGGAGATGAAGAGTAGTGGCAGGAGGTCTGGATATGTCCAGGCTCCAGAACATTCGCTTCTTCCGAACACCAGCTGCACATGGCGGCTATCCGGTGGTATTGGCGAAGTTGTCTGGCTGTCTTTCCTCCATTATCGACACGTGATTCACAAGGAAATACCCAAACCTGTTCGTTGCACGAACACCCTCACCATCCACGATGGAGCTACGACCAACGCAACAATGCTTGCAAATGTTTGCCAAACCGAGAAATACCCAAGAGTTTGTGGGGGAGGTGTCTCTGTAGCTTGCCTCCCTGAAGACAGCTATATCAGCAACTCGCCTCTGTTGACCATCACTCTGCATTACGCTGAGGGGACAATTGCAAGCCACATAGAATTTTTGGCTCGATTTGAGTTCGTAAGGAGACGTCAATGGGGCCTCAGTACACAGAGCGGTAACTCGTGCGACCGTACTTTTGGTTCAAGTCCTGACAGACTCTTTGCATCTCCAAGAGACGTCTTTTATTTTGGTCGAGGAGGCCGAAAGAAACTTCGGTGCACCTACACGTTTAAGGGCGGTCACAACCAAGTTATTTCTATCAGGATGTTGCGGTCATACATGGGGGATCATTGTCGCACTTTGCGCCAAGGTTCTTCCAATCGCTATGAATGTTCCAACGGAGGATCTGATGACTATCCCTCAATCTGGATCGTAGAAGATATTTGGCCTGGAGTTCCGTTGCGGCGTGCATGTTTGTGCGATGTTAACCGACCCATAACAATCATGTCTTACACTTCAAAAGTATCATTTATATTCAATGTTCCCCACATGACGCCAAGAGATGATTACACTCATTATTTCTTCGAAGGAGAGTACGAACTGTTGCCTGCACCTACTCCTATTAACGGAGTGGGCTGTATCGCCGATCACAGACGATATGACATCCCACATGGCAATTTCACAGTCGGAGCAGGCGGGCTTGCTGATGCTTGCGATTCGCTTCCTAGACTCATTACCCCACCAGACGGTGGATTTCTTTTCTTAAGAGTCGATGGATTTGCAGCTACTGAGAAAAATTGTGTGCTCGGATCAAGAATAAATGTTTACGGTGTTGGTGGCCTGTCGCCTTTGTCTTCGATTTGTCCTGAACCCGGAGAGTTTAAAGCTCAAGTGTTCAGCAATGGATGGGAGAGAAGACCTTTATACAACCGAACAGGCCCTTTGGAGCCTTCCCGTGCACTCATTGTTGAGTACACTGGTAATTACTCTACTCGAGCAGTGGTAAACTGGATATCCGTGTGGCGACCAGTGACCTTATCATTGACAGCTCCTTCAGTCGGCTGTGACCACAGATGTCCTGAGATCGGCGCTTGTCTGCCACAGGAACTGATGTGCAACAGAATACCGGACTGTCCATCAGAGGCTGATGAAACTGCTGCTGCTTGCGGGATTCTCGCAGCCTTGCCGTGGGCGACGGTTGTCGTGGCAGGAACCATGTTACTGGCACTCCTCATCCTCCTTATCGCGGTAGTCACACGACGGCGGCCTCCGCGAAAAATGCCTATGCATGAGTCCAACAGTTTCGACTCTTTGCCAAAGCTCAAGAAATCTAAAGACAACAAGAAGAAGAAAAAGATCAAGGCGAACATCAATGATTTTGGAGGAAGTATCGGAAAGATTAGCAACAACAGCAGTTATTTTACCCCAAGTACGAAGAAACCTCCAAGCAGTTCTGAAGATTTCCTTCTGCCCCCGGACGGGGCTTCTTGACATCGCGCCCCCGTCCCCCCCGCGCTCGTGTGTGTCGACTACGAGACGACCGTGTGAAGGGAGACGAGGGGAAACGATGGGGACCTGTCCTCAAAATACTCAAAACAATCGTAAGGAAAGTTATGGTGGATCGTAAGTCGGACTGATGGCTGCTCGTGCGATTGAGGGTAGGATAGGCGGGGTGGATGAGTGCATTGTTTGAAATCGTCGATTTTCATTCCTTCTATCACTGTACAACTTTATGCTCAAATTTTACTTTGGTGCTTCAAATCTATAGTATTGTTCCCGTTTTTTAGCCTTCAGAAGAATTTTTTAGAATAATATTTGTTTCTTAGATTATTCTAGAAGCTGTGATGATCAGTATTCATGATAGAAAATTTTGCCAATTTTGAGTCGGTTTTGTAGGGAGGCTATGACTTGTTATGACTGCATTCATTTCAGAAATTAAACTATTTCACAATTTACCTAAGGTTAGTGAATGTATGGACCGTTGTTTAGTGAAATGTTATTGGGACGCCTTTAGGGGTTCGTGAATCGAGATGGACTTTCACTGTAGACTTATTCATATCTCGCAAAGTCACCTGGCAAGTGACGTTGAAATAACGTGGATTAAGCGTTGTCTCAACGAAATAAACATTTCAACGTTATTTGCCTGGAGGATTAACTGTAATGACGTTAGATTGTAAGTCATGTAAATTTCTGCAAGATCCCAAGCTAGTTAGTGTTAGCATAGAGAATTCATTGGATGCCCGTTAACGACAAATCTTATCAACCTTTAGATTGAATATTGTTCTTCTAACAACCAACGAAAGCGGTTCATATACCTTACTTATATATTTAACTAGAAACGAAACTGACCTGTACTTCACGTGTATAAAATAATAGATGAGAATCTGAACTTAATTTTTTGACACTTGTGTTTCGTAACCTCAGTATTGAATAGACCAGGTCCTAAATTTATGAAATCTTTATATATTTAAATAAAAGTTTGAGTTTAATTCAGAATGCGAATTTCGTTATCGAATCGAGAGGGCATAAAATTCACTAAAATAATGAATTGATTAAATTTTTTTATACAATTGTCTGGTTGATTTCAATAAAGTAATAAACAGGTTATAGAATTAGAGAAAGCCAGTTGCAAATTTAATTAAAGAAGCAATGCGTGTGTTCATTTTTATAACAACTTGGAGTGAGTTGTGCGGCGTTGTATGTAAGCAACTAAATTACATTACATTAGAAGCATTTACAGTAAAAAGCTGATTTCTAGTAAGAATTCATCTAATCTACAAGAATCTAAAAAACATTCATCATTACCAGAATCTAATGAATTAAGAATTCATCATTAGAAATCATCAGTAAGAATTCATCATTGCCAGAATCTAAGAATTCTTCTAATATCTAATCTGGTAGCGTTTATTTGTGTGGAAATTTGGTATGATTAGCTGAGTAGGTATTTATGTGAGTTTTTTAATTCTGCAATTCATGGAGGTGATTTTTTTAAAAATATATTATGCCAAGTTTTTTGTGCAAATTTGCTAAAGAAACAAAAACGTCAAAATTTTTTGGAAACTCAAAGTCTTTCGAATGCTCTTGGATTTCGAGGGCATGCAATCGTGTTATTAATATATAATGATTATTATTGACAGTAATATCTGTGTATCGTATTGAATCAATATTAATATAAAAATAATAAATAAAGATATCAAATTAAAATGTAATGGCTCATATACATATGCAAATTGTTAAAACGAAAAGTATTACTGAAAGCTTCGGTGATTTATACTGAAAATTAAAAGAAGATTCAATATATATTGGGTGGTTCAAGATAAATGGTTGAAAGGTTTGTTGAAGCATAATACAGACATCCAGTAATTATAGTTATCTATTCAACAAGTCACTCCTAAATAAATGTGGAAATGGTTATGTACAATTGAAGTCAGGCAGTTATGAAGTGTTGGCCAAAATTCATGCTCTGAAATGGTCTAAAAGAGTTTCGAGTTATTCGGCTTTCGTGAAGTCGAAAGCAGAAAGAATTTTCATTGAAACTGATGTTATTAATTAAAATAATTTAGAAGTAACCAAGTTATGAAGTACATTGAGTGTTATGTTGTATAGATAATTAAGCTAATTATTGTTAACATAATTTGTAATTTAAGCGTGCTGACCTCTGTACATATTGCGCGCTAGTCCTGATGCTTGTTTTCAAAAATATTTCTACGATCGTAAATATTACGATTAAAAAGTATTGGCTACAAGTTTGGGAATTACGATCGAAGATTATTCGAGTTAAAGACTGAACCGTTTCTGGAATCGTTTAAGTTTTGAAGATGCCGATGCGGAACCGATATTCCTCGTGAGAACCTGCCTCATAATCCACCTCTAAACTGCCATATTTATTCATAAGAGATAATCTTTTTCAGTTACATTAAATTTAATCCAATTCTTTCATTTGACCAAATAATTTCTCACCGAATTAATTTTTTTTAGATTTTGCTACCTCACCAGAATATTGAGACGATGTGAAATACCAATTTAGTTCGGTGCCACGGCAGTGCCTGATTCATTTCCAATATCGAATTTCCGTAGATATCAATCTAGGTGACATTTTCTAATGAAATAATTCCTTACTCTTCTTGATACCTCGAGCGTTGGTTACAGTATATGTACTCGACNAAAAAGTCTGTCTCTTATACACATCTAGATGTGTATAAGAGACAGAGCATATACCATCTGCCAATTATTTCTAGCATGGATTCCAGCTGCGGATTTTTACATTTATGGTAAATTTTTAAGGATTACTTTTATCTGATATAAATCCCATGAGTATTTATCTTCTAGAAAGCAGGTGTATGAGTAAATTATTTTGTGGAAGCCACTGTATAATATTATTATTGCATCGGAACGCTGCTTATAACTGTTGGATTTTTTTTCGAAATTTCACCAAATTGTGGGTCAGTTTTAGTTTCATGTTACAGCAAACAGTGTTATGGTATAATAAAATTCAATATAGAGATGCTCAAATGATTTAGGGAAAAAACAATTGATATGACCCTTGATTTTTTTATAAGATGGTCGGAATTTTAGTGGTGAGCTCATTTTTTGTAACAAATGACATGTATTTAGTTCTAGTACAGTTTCTGCAAAGAAATAATACGATTTGGAAGTCTGTTATTAAGAATTGCTGATATTTCATATCAGGATTAGTGTTTCTCGAAAAAGTAAATATCCAAGATTATTGATTTTTTCTGTATTATTAAATATGCGGAATTTTCCGATCTTAGTAGAGATGAAACAAAATAGCGGCATAGAAATGCATTGTGTAGCTATTGTGATGTGGTATAGATAATAATTATCGATGTCCTAGAAAATATAGCATCCAAATTACAATAAAATAAACTTAAAAAAATCGAAGTTTGTTAAATAGTCGATACGATGTGTCATGTGAATAGGAGCACCCAATTTCAGCTCTGTCTCTTGCACTCGCTAGATTTATGATCCATATATACGACGACTTCTATGTGGTAACTTTCAAATAAAAATTTAGAGTCGCCCCAGCGTCTGAAAACCAGAAGCTAGGGCGGTCGCTAATTTTATTCTGGTTTGTTGTTTATGATTTGTTATAAAAATTGATGCTGTTTGTTTAGCTTGTTGCTGAGGCCCACAATTTCTTTAACATTTTTCATGGAAGAGTTTCAGTGTCATTTGTAAATTTCGTTCGTTATTAATGTTAATTTCACCATTTTTGATGTCATAACAATTATTTCAACGCATTTCATACGGTTTTGCATCAAATTGGGTTCCGAACTCGAGGAATAATTTACATTTTCTGCGAAAATTTGCATTTTTAATAGCAAGAATTTATTGCAATTAATGTATAATGTTTTTAATGACAGATTCACCTCCGAATGCCCAATTGAATCAGCGTAGGTAGTTTAACCCAAAATTAAATTTCAACCATCATCTAAAATTTCCAGTTTAAAAAAAAAGGACGCAATTTATTTCTAATTATAATTGATATTTCACAAATTCAATTAAAAAATATATTATTAATACCGTTGCCTCGGCCGCTCATTCCCTCTGTTGTCTCCCTCGCCAATATTCATAGAATTTATTTTATTAATAAAACTTCAAAGCCAAGCTTCTCGTCTTTGATTTCCTTTTGATGTTCCCAGTAAAGCGCGTTGTAGAGTCCTTGATATTCATTGGCTGAGAACTATAGCTCATTCAATTCGTTCATGTTTCATACAGCATTGGTGGTTATTATAATATAATTATTATTATTTTTTATTAATTATTTATTATTATTATTTGTTAATTATTTATAATTATTATAAAAATTATTATAATCGGGATCATAGTGAACAGCCTCATCCTAGCCATTTTTGTGAAAAAAAAAATACTTATTTCAGCATTACAGCCTATGAAAGAAGGATTTTCATAACCATACTCACATATATAGGCCTGCAGTGAATTTTTATTTCATAAATTTGACGAAGATCTCGCTTACTCTTCGCTCTCGAAGCTCCAAATACAAATTTTCAAATCTAAAATACGAAAGAAAGTATCAATTTGTATCGGGTATTTTGAAATAAAACTCACAGAAGCCACAAGCTCGGGAAGGAGAAAGTGCGGAAGCGGAGTTGTTCACAACGCGGCTGAGAATCGTTAAGGAAGTCGACTTATGATTTGATGGTTGCATCGTGCCGCAATAGCGGTAGCAATAACTGATCAGAATGATAGTATTATTACAAAAATTTATTATTTCTTGCCGTTAAAATTAATTCCTCTTAAAGTAATTGTTAACATACTTTGCTGCATGTTTAGGAAGTGCTGTTAATTATGCAGTAAATTGTGTGATGTTGTTTTCAAAAGTAAAGTTTTCAAAAATTTCACATGATAGTACACGTATAAATTATATAAACTGTTAATTTAGCAGGGAATAAATCAATTACATCATTTCTTTGTTTTCCGTACTTTCTTGTGACATTTTTCCCCACCGGGACTCATCGTCAAACGCTTTTTAGCGCATTTTCTCATTTATGGAAAAAATGCACTATTGTGGTCGCCATGTCCGTCTGTCTGTTTGTCCGTCCGTCCGTCTGTCCGTCCGTCCGTGACCTCAAGTTAACGACGACGAGAAAATGCGCTCTCTGTCACTCACTGCAGTGAGTATTGAGTTATATTTTTTTATTTCTCCAGGTGATTTAGAAAGAAAAATTTAGGTGATGCTACAAGAGCTCTGGCAGATTATGGAATGGCGTTAGCCGCTCGCGAAGTTTTCTTCAAAAGAACAGATTTTTAACTTTGAGCCTTGTAGCTGAGTTTAATCCCAGGGAATGCATGGGTCTTCTCATTCTTTAGTAAAAACATTTGCGTGGTCTTTTGTTGCACATCTCTTTATCGCGGCAAAGATTTCACCAAAATATTCAGCGTACAGGAAACGAGTGGAGGGATAACATCAACTGTTTCCTTTAAATAACTAAATTTAAAAATTCAGGAAAGTATATCATGTATTACAAAATAAAATAATGAAAAATAAAAAAATAAATGTTAATGATGCTTAAGTTTGAGCTCAATTAAGCTCAAACTTCTACCTGCACAAGACATTTAAATTTTACCAGATCTACGGTTACGATGTTAAACATTCGTAGGCACCTTTCACTAATAAATTTTTTGTTTACTCTAAAATATTCATGGAAGTAGAGCGTCTAAAATGGCTGAGAGAACCATATTTGAACCCCCCATTACGGATTATGTTTTTACAGCATCCAGGCTGGTAAAAAATGTGCAGGTAAGACGTTGAGGCCAACTGATAGCTCGTAATCTGCATAACCGTTTCCTCAGGGTGCCATCTCGTCGACATTTACGGATGGCGGCAACGAGCGAAAGACATAAAAATCGACCAACGTTTTTCCAAGCAATTTAATGTGAATGTCCGAGCCTCGGAACGTATCTTCAAAAAACCGTACAGGGCATTTTTTCAGCATGGAAATCAAGAAATATACCAGGGATGAAAAGAGCAAGAAAAATACGCTACGAAAAATAAACGTCAAAAGTGACTAAAAAATATAACTCAGTAGGTACTCACTGCAGTGAGTGACAGAGGGCGCATTTTCTCGTCGACGAAAACGTGAAGTCACGGACGGACAAACGACAGAGGGACAGACAGACGGACGGACGGACAGACGGACGGACGGACAGACGGACATGGCGAGCACAATAGTGCATTTCTTCCATAAATGAGAAAATGAGCTAAAAACCCTCTAGTCAGGTTCATACCAACAACAAGTTCGCAGCGAAAATTTGTTTAGCCTAACATTAGTGAAGTCTTTTGCTAAAAACATGATGAATGCATCGCGTCATTCTCTTTATATAAGTAGAATATATTTTATCCATTGCACTGAATTGCGTTACTCAATCTTATAGGACCAATTAATAGAACGCACAGCCTTTACAAATTTTGAAGAAAAGATATGACTATGATCAACTTTATTTATGATATGTCAATATTTTGAGCACACAGTCTGCTCGCGCTGTCTCATCACCTCCATTCACATCAGTGATGCGACACGCGCCTTTGTAGCTCTAATCCTAAAGCTTGCAGTTGGCAGCGGCCATTCTATTTACCTGAATGACTTGAACCCTTATAAGTAGATATTTTGTTTTTTTTTATTTTTAGTGATGCGGCTTTTAAAGATCTATTATAAATCACAATAAAGTAAGAATTTGATCAAAGCTTCTGAGTCGCCAAAAATGGTTGAAAAAAATTCAGAATCAGCCCCTGAAATGCAATTGATCTCGTTGTTTCTTTCAAGTTGCGTCATGAACGGTAATGCATTTTCACAAAATAAATAATAAATGTCAAGAATGAAGGTGCAGATTTCAACAGGAGCACTCGGGCAGTCTTAATGATCGAAATTTTGACTAATCAAAAATTATTTTAATCTTTAATTTTATTCTTTAATTTTTTTAATTAATTTAATCTCTAATTTTTTTGTTAATTTTTGTAATGTCTTTACGTTTCATTAGAAAATGCTAAGGTTAAGAAATGCAATTCAGTACCAAGGTTAGTGTAAATTAGACCACCATAATAAATAATTGTAAAATAATCCTGAAATTTCTTAATTACGAATGGATTAAAAAACACGTTTCTCAAAGCAGCTTGAACGGAAAATTTAGGTCAATTGCATCTGGTGCTTTTTTTTCGACTCAAAAACGTTTATAAAAATTTTAACTCGGTTTGTATTATGAATTGATCTATTAGAGACATCACTTCGTTTTTCTGTTGAATATTTTTAGTGTTGACCGTTTCCAAGTCTATCAAGACTTTCATCACATCGTCAACAAGTATTTAATGAAAAAATCAAATGGGAATCAATTTTAACGGACTGAAAGACTCCATTTACAAAACATTTGCACGGTTAATTCAAATACAACTATTTAAAAGATCGTTCGACGATAATATTTATTTGGAAACGGTGCAATAAACACATTTAAACGAATTATTGAATTTTTACATTCAGGGGAATAAGTGTTTTCATTAAACTTGGCTCGAATATGAAATAGTCTATTCGTGTTTTTCAAATCCATGGAAAGGCGGGATTTAATTTCAACGAATTGATAAGATTGAACGGACTATTTTTACTGTACAGTTTTGAAACTTCTATAAAATTTCCAGGAAGAGAAGACTCTTCAAAGGTGGCTACAGCAAAGGTCTTTGAAGCTCATTAAAATATCCCCTGTTTGTTTTGAGGGACGCCTAAAAATCCCTCTCATCCAATTCAATGGAGGAGGTCGAGAAAACATCCCGCTCAGTTCGTTTGATTGCGACGAGCTATGTGAGTGAAGACGCGGATTCGTCAACAAAATTCTGTGATGTTCCAAAACATATAAAACTAATTTGACGGAATTTACTTCAAATTATCGAGTGCAGGATAAATTAATCAGTTTATATTTGTGATTTTATATTTGTGAAACATCCATGAAGACCTACGAAAATTAGATTACATTGCATGCATAAACGTCAGTGTAACTGCCACCACCGAACGGGCGACAATATAGTTCTTTTTAGCGCATTTTCTCATTTATGGAAAAAATGCACTATTGTGCTCGCCATGTCCGTCTGTCTGTCTGTCCGTCCGTACGTGACCTCAAGTTTTCGTCGACGAGAAAATGCGCTCTCTGTCACTCACTGCTGTGACTACTGAGTTATATTTTTTGTGTTATTATCGTATGAATTTCAGCCACAGTGCACTTGAAGTTTTAGGTGAATGTTGGCAACATCGCGCAGATTTTTTGGTAGCCAGTCGTAGTTCTGCCCATTGGTGTATACGGTAGCTCAGTGTGGGAGCGCAGCCCTACACCACAAATTCTATACTGCGTCCCGCTCAGTGTGATGTCTCTTGATTCAAAACTTGGGTTCTGTTGAATGATTGAATGATACGCTTCTGAACTTAATTTCGAATCAACATTCCGTGCAGTTGCGCTTCCGCCATCTATGGTCAGTGTGGCTTAAATATTCCAGCTAATTTTCACTCCAATATTGACTGTGGTAACAACGTGCCACCGTAGCACATGATTAGTCCCATCTAGAAAGCTTCGCGTGTATCATTAATGCTTCCAGTACTCACTGATGTCCATGATCCAATACTACTGATCTACTACTACTGCCAACATGATCCAATAGTACTGATGTCCATGCTTCCGATTAAGAATGAATCCGTCGGACGACTTCTTGAAACTTAGGGCACTTAATTGGATTGTGAAGCGATTGGCCGAATTTAAAGCTAGGAACCTAATCTTTGACTAGAATGCAGAGGTAGAGTGACAACGATAGCAGGGACTTGCTACGAAAATTTTGCTATTACCGTCACCATGGTGGTGGTCAATCAGTCTTGCGTATGGCGATCCCAACTGGCGGTCAGAAATCAAACTCGACATCTTTGTTTCTCAGGGCTCAGGTGTTGGCCGGCGACGGGTCCGCAGTTATAAATGAAAAAAAAAAACACTTGTTCCATTAAAAACTGGTCTAGAAAAATTTACTGACGGAGTTTTTCATGGAACAAGAAATTCTTGCGTCTTTGATTCGCGAGCAATTGCAGGCGCCTCCAATTTGCTATACAAAAGGAAAAAACTGTCTGTTTCTTGCAAATATTCGGAAAATTTTAGAGGAATGAAATTAGGAATACCGAGATAATTGACGGGATTGTTGTTCTTTATTATGTACCTGGAAGTTGAACCATGCAAATTGGCGGGTAAAATAGAGTACGATAAGAAAATCAGATGTTACAATATCGTTGTAATTATTAAATTTTGTGAAATATCCCAACTACCGATAAATCAGCACGTTCAATCACTAATCGTTTCGAGTTTGCTCTACCCATATGGGTATAAACTCGATTAATGAAGGGTAATCGCAATGTCAAGATTCTAACGAAAGAAAATTAAATATTTTCGTGAATGCATGAGGCCTACACCAAATTGCGCATTCGAGGTCACGGGAGTAATATCGACGGTCTTGCATGGCCGGCTCCCCAGATGAAATAAATGTGTCATGTTCTCCAAAATAGTGAAACTCTTCTACCCACAGCCCGAGCAGAGATGGGACGAAGCACTGATACACACTCATGCTGGGTCAAATTGAGTCAGGATGAACCACACAAGGGCTAAAAGTGCATCGATATTCGGACCAAGTCTTACTCATCTCTCTCAGTGTGCGTGGCAAAAGACTGCTGTTCTTGTACCAAGTGCTTGATGAAATTAATTTGATGGTTGACGATGCTTCAAGAGGTTGACAGCTGAACGCTTGCAGTTAACCAGCTTTGCGTCTTGGCGATGAATTTCCTCCTCATTTAATTGCGCTCTCGAAACTTTGATTGCTAACGGAAACACGACTCGGGCTTTGATACTGCAAGCTTTCTGTACTGAAAACGCTTTGAAATTAATATCAAATAGTGCAAGGTGATGGGGTTGTGGCTCATTCACTTAAAGTAATGAGTGAAACATTGTCCAAATCACGATGCACTTTTCACCCTTGTGTGGGTCGTCCTGACCCGTTTCGGTCCGGTAAAAGAGTGTAGTGCTAAGACCAGTCTCTGCTTAATTGTGCTGTAAGTATGAAAGTGCGGAATTGGACAATATGACCAATTATTTTTCAGTACGACTGTCGCCAAGCATTCATTTAAACCATGAAAAGTGACTCCAGTTAAATAATTTAAATAATAATAAACTGTAATGAAAGTATGAGTATTATTGGTATAGAATGCCGTCTGTGATCAGAATACATTTTCTGATCAAACGAAGGCTCAAGATTGAGCACCGCCGTGCAATAAGGTACGTAAGGAGCTTAGGCTTTCCATTCCTCGCCTACCTCCTAGAAGCTTTTTATATGAAAATTTTATTGACAAATTGCTCGCTCTCTGCGGTGATATTGAAGGAACACTTTAGAAGGGTACATGTAAGACGAGTTTAGATAAAAGAAAGTTCAGAGGGCATTGAAACGCGGGAAGATTTTGCTTTATAATACGGTATTAAAATACTGGGAGAGCAGAAATTTTTGCGAGTATTATAACGCGGCACATTTTCAGTATGGAACCCGTGTAGTAACGTGTGAATTTTCAGCATGAATAATTCATGTTTCTTAATATATAAAAAAATAATTTCACAATTTTTATAAACTCTTCGTAAACCTACCATAGACTCCATTGATTTTATCACCAAAAAACGTCCGCATCCGTCTTTTTTTCTGTAATGGCATGCGCAATGATAAACAAGATTCGAGGAAAATATCTTCCGCTCCGACAGCATTTTGTTTACTCTAAGCCGCAGCACAAAGTAAAGCAAAGGCCTGGGTGCTCGGCTAAAATATCACCCAAACTCTATCAATTTGTGGCCCTCATTTGTTCTGCTTCCAGTGGGCTTTCGTAGGCAGCGGCTGCGAATAACATGGAAAAAGTGAGTAGTGAAGCAACAATCCGACGCTAAATAACCGCATTCGGCTGCCGAGATTTACCGGTGAAGATAAAGTGAGCACAGAAGTCAGTAGGCACTGTTTGATGAGTTTATAAAGAAGATAAATATCGGAAATATGACGGAAAAAAGTCATGACGGAAAAGTCATGAATGGAAATATGACGGAAAGCTAATATGACGGAAAAAAGTCATGAATGGAAATGAGATCGGCATGAGAAAGGTTCAGTTCAAGATGAAAAAATTACTAATTAGCGAGGACTGTGGAGATTGAGCAGTGAATAATGAATTATGACACAGTGTAACAAAATAGTTATACGGTGAACTACCGTAATCTACATGAACGTAAAAATTCAATCTTCTCGTGAAAATCAAGGCCGAAGGAACTGATTTGTTGCGTGACATTCGTGTGACAAGTTTATTAAATAAATGAACCAGAAAAAATGCGTTCATAAAAAATATTGTCTATCGGTTAAGAAATAATCAAAACCAATCCATGAACTGAGCAACAAATAACTCAATTATATGTATAATCATTCAGTTAATAAAATTGTTAATTATATAATATAAGTCAATAATAAGTTAATAAAACAAAACCATTAAAACTATCTAAAATATAAATGGTTAAATTGAGAAAATCTAATAACAAGCGCAAAACTTGTGAATGATTCCACCAGTAAAATTTATAACCGTAAATAATTTCATAGCTCAAGAGAATTCGTTGATTTCAGTTCAGCGTGATCCAGATTCGATTTACTCGCTGCACTGCGTCGTCTGATGACGTCTGTAACCCTGAGTTAGGTCATTGAAGTTCAGCTTTTACACTCATGAAAAAAATGCTGACACAACAGCACATAACTTCGCTCGTCTTGAACCCTAACAAAAAGAAGATGAAGAAAAAGGAGGACGGTATTAGAAGTAATTTTGAAGAATAACGAGTAAGATATTCGTCGGTGTTATTTAATCCGACATTCAATTATTCATAAAACGGAGTTATAAATTGACTCCTACCGCCACAATTCCACGTATTAGAAGTAATTTTGAAGAATAACGAGTAAGATCTTTGTCGGTGTTATTTAATCCGACATTCAATTATTCATAAAACGGAGTTATAAATTGACTCCTACCGCCACAATTCCACGTATGCATGATTCTTTTCCGGTATAGACGACGTAAAATTATAAAATTCTTTGCAATATCATGAATATTTTGCATACTCTAATTCTTATCAAAATTTGACTTGGATTTGAATTGCTTGTGAATGTTTTTTCTTGTTCACTCGACAGATCATATTAGACGCATGCCTTTATTCGATCTAAGTACTACTTTACCTTCTTAGTTCGTATACCAATGTTTAGCAGTGACGTCTTGGATGCTCCGTGATGTGGTCGCAACTCCCCCTCCTTCAATCGATAATTTGGTATGTATTTCGATATTCTACTACATATAAATGTTTGCTGAATATATGTGGGAATTTATTGTTATCAGCTTAGGAACCTCATTAGCAATAGTAATGATGGTGTCAAAGATTTTATGCCTAACCTGCAGATTCTAGACATCGCATAATTCTTATGGCTTGCTGTGGTTTCGAACTCACTGCTCCAATCTTAGCATTATTAAATATTTCAACACAAACCGTTTAGCAGAACAAGACAAGAATCAATTATGTTCCCTACTAGAAACTTCCCTTTCGTACTTCGTTTAGATCGTACTTCTTATTAACTCATGCAAATAAGTACCCTGACAATAGAGCATTTAGAAGCATAATCATTTAAAAAACAGGGAATCACGCGCCACATAGCGTAAAAGAAAACGAATTTTACGACAGCTGCATTTGTCATGCAGCTTTTATGAAGGCACAGGAAATAGAGGCTCGTTTTTCTTGCTTACTTGAGTCAAAGCTTCTTTACTACGCGCGCCTAACGAGCTTCGTCACTGATCTTCAGCTAAGACTTCAGTGGCAACTGTACGAGCTGCAGGCTTTGTGACGCCAACACTTATTTATTAATCAGCAATTACGTATGTGGACTGCCGACTGTACGTATGGCGGTGTATGGACTTGTGATGGAGCGTCAATTATATGGACTGTGGACTGTACACAATGTACATTTAGCGGCACATGGACTTGTGATGGATCGTCAATTATATGTACACAATGTACATTTAGCGGCACATGGACTTGTGATGGATCGTCAATTATATGGACTGTGGACTGTACACAATGTACATTTAGCGGCACATGGACATGTGATTGAGCGTCAATTATATGGACTGCGGATTGTTCCCTTTGATGTGTATAGGTTAAACTATGGTACATTGACTATTATTTGTCAATGCTTACTGTAAACTTTAAGTCTTAGTTTCTTGGTAGGGAATTTTTACTTATTATTATTTTTTGAAGGTTAATTTATGTAATTTATTATTTTACAACTAGTATCCACTATCTATTCTGTTGAGTGGGAAACTAACTTTTTTTCTTCCTAAAACCGAATGAGGCCGTCTGTTTTGAACGCGAAATAAAATATAAAATGAAAATGTCTCAGTCACTCCGATTTAGTCAACTTAAAGATAATTTTCCGGTTATGCCTACAAATTCTGAAGCAATTCCTTATTTTCAGTGCACAATAATCCGCTCATGTTGAGGCTTAACATGACTTCAATCCCCTTCAATCCAGCATAAATTTGCTCATGACATTCGTTCATGGAGAATAAAATGCCGTTCATGCCGTTCATTCGCTCATGCCGCTTGACATTCGTTCATGCCGTTCGTTAAAGTGGAGAATATGTTAGTCAGAGATCAAGAACTGCGAGCGTTTCTAGTGCCGGATGAGACCGTCGTGCCAAATAGCGTCCGCAGTCGCTACGCGGACGCGGCGAGACTAATCGCAATGACAGATGAAGCTCGGAATACCGTGAATCGTATATTGCATCCATTTTCAGATTTTGTTCTCCGTTCTGCGTTGCTGATCGAGATCATCTAAGCTGGATCAGCTCCAACAAATCCCATCGAGCGACAGATCTTCCGTTCTGAGGTACTCTATTTTCAGGCCATATCATTCATATGCACCCAGAAAAATGAGAAAAATCTGTTTTAACTCCATTTTCAGGTCATATGTGCATTCATATGCACCCAGAAAAATGAAAAAAAAATCTGTGTTAACTGTGATGCACTTTTTGTTTTTGTGTTGGTCATTTAGACCCTGTTTGGATGTATCTGTGCTATGGGCGAAAGGTGTCACTCATTTGGACAATATTACCCATTAATTTCTCTGAGTGACAAATAATACTTGAGATGTTAGTTGATCTTTAGTGCTTCATGCGCCGTTTCTTAGTAGATATTCTCTAGCATAAACGCATATCAAAAGGACGGGCAACTACAGTCAAAGATAATATTGGCTTTCGTATAATGTAGTATATTAATAGGGTAGATCCATTGTCTAATAACTCTATCTGGATTAACTTAAATTTAATATTGATACTATTGTTGTCAACGCAACCAAGTATATTGAAGTTAACTCATATTGTACACACTGGGCATGCAGATTTGGTGAAGGATAAAATGTATTTCTGCTGCACGGAAAAATAAATCGCGAAAAAAATTATATTTTTAAAAGAAAACAATTTTCATTGCCTGGGTTTCGAAAGGAGCTTCGTCAACGAAGGCTCACAGTTTGGGAAACTTTTAATTGCTTTCTGAGCCTCTTCAGTAACACAACACAGGATATTTCGGAAAATTCTAAAGTCTGCTAGCAACAGAGTAGAAAAAATTTTCGTGACAGGAGACAGAGTTGGAGGAAAAACATCCAGCCCTGATGAACCAGCCGTTGGTTACGAAAAGTTCACGTTTTTGCAGCAACGTCATTTCGGTTTTGTCAGATGCACAGTTCTTCTATCAAAAACGTTTCATGGTATATAAATACAATATAGTACGATTTTACTTCGTAAAAATCACTCTCGGAAATGTTTCTTGACCAGTTAGCTTTTTTAGAAGCGTTTCATGGCAAATATCTAAAAGATATTTTGATTTTAGTTTCTGAAAATTAATCTCTCAGGGACGTTTCTCGGCTAGGTACTTTCTTCATAAACCTTTCAATGCATGTATATCTATTTCGTAACTCTTCTCTGGAAAATATATGTATACTATCTCTCAGGATCGTTTTGGGGCAGGTCAAAGCTATCAGAAGAATTTTATGGCGTATTAATGATTTTTTTTCGAGAAATTTTTTCATTTTATGGTTACTTGGCGCTTTCCGTAACGTTTCATGTCCGAACTCTGAACCTTGAAGTCAGATTGCTATTGAGTATTGTTTGCGAAGTCAGTTTGTCATTGACGTTACGTAACAGCGTAGCATTTCAGGGCCGTCCCATATTAGTTTAGAAATGAGTTAAATGAGGAAAAATTATAAATTTTCAGCTTCGGCGGTAATTTTTTACACTTCACTCCTAATAACTAAATCACAATTCCCTTAGGATCATGATTAATGAGATTGTACAGAAATTTATTCAAGTTCCCAGCAGTATTCAAAACTGCCAAGAAAACGAAATAACCTATTTATTTTAATGATTTTAAAAAGAATAATCATTACAACGAATAATAATCAAAATTCGACGACAGCCGTAACCTTGATAAGAAGGAAAATAATATACAAAGCGAAACATTTTGACTGTGTATTCCTCATAAGACTATCACGGAAAAATTATTGCTGTAGATAAACTTAAAATTTTTAATATCAATCAACACTAATATTATATTAGACATCCTGAGAAAGGAAATTCTAGATTTCCAGAGTCCGATGAGAGAATTGGAGCTAACGTGCTGGGGTCAGTCCGAAAGAGAGTGCAAAAATGAAAAAAATGTCCTTACTTAAATTGTATTCTCTAATTTAATTAGGAAAATGGCAAAATGACTAGGACAGATAAGTGGTGAAGTCGAACGAAATGACGATATTAGTATAAACGAGAGTGAATATATCCATTTTGTTGATGCTCATCGATGTTTCCATTTTCCAAACACATATTTAAATCAAATCAAATCAATCGCAGATCAAATTAAACTTAAACGACTATGTAGGAAGGAAAAAGATTTTAGTAAATTTTTGACAACTAATCGATTCTTCCAAAAAACACATTTACATCGAAACAGACTCATTTCAAAACCGAGGCATGACTTATCTTCACTTAAAGTCCAAAGAAAGTCAACAGAAAGTCTCATCGTAAGTCCACGAGAGTGCACCTGAAGTGAAGACTTAAAGACGGAATGTATCAGTCGTAAATTCACAGCAAACTTTCAGAAGAAACTTCATCTATTACAGGAAGATAATGTTGATGAGAGTAAAAAGTGACTTGAGGTTTTTCCTCGCATATATTTCCTTCAGATCAGCTTCCTGTTTAGAGATCCTTGCGGGATTTCGGAAAAGACTTGCAAAAAACACAAGATAAAAAATCCGTCTGCACAGCGGCGGTGGCCTCTGTACACTCAAAGAAATAAATGATTCTCTGTTCAAATAGCGATGTACTTTTGTCTATATGTGGGTTATCCTGACCCTGTTTGACCTGTAAAAAGAAAGGTATCAGTGCTACACGAAGTAACTGTGCTACTATTTTGATTTCTTCAGTGTGCAGGCTCCGCATTCAGAAAAGTTTAATTTTGTCCAAGTCGTGACACATTTTCTTACTCATAAAATGAGCAGGAAGCATATGTAGAAATTAAAATACATATTTTCAAGCCAAATTGAGTTAAGATGTCTACTGCAAGAGCAAAAGTGCATCGGTACATGGAAAAAGTCTAATTTATTTCCATGAGTGTTTGAATTTGATACTGCGCTGATATGCACTCACGTTCGGATTCATCTGTCAGTCTACACTCTATGTAGTCTATGTCTGTATTATATACAATTATACAAATTATATATAATTATATTATATCTGTTGGTTTACTTGAAGACTGACGTTAAGTTTTATAGNCAGTACTCACTGATGTCCATGATCCAATACTACTGATCTACTACTACTGCCAACATGATCCAATAGTACTGATGTCCATGCTTCCGATTAAGAATGAATCCGTCGGACGACTTCTTGAAACTTTGGGCACTTAATTGGATTGTGAAGCGATTGGCCGAATTTAAAGCTAGGAACCTAATCTTTGACTAGAATGCAGAGGTAGAGTGACAACGATAGCCGGGACTTGCTAGGAAAATTTTGCTATTACCGTCACCATGGTGGTGGGTGGAAGCATGTCAGCCAAACGAATTCGATCTTCCTCAGCCCATTGTTTCATCAATCATTTTCATTTTTTTATTTCATCTTCATCAGCCCATTGCTTCATCAATAATTTTCATTTCTTTGTTTCATCTTCATCGGACTATTTTTCATCAATCATTTTCATTTTTTATTTCATCTTCATCAGCCCATTGCTTCATCAATCATTTTCATTTTTTTATTTCATCTTCATCAGCCCATTGTTTCATCAATCATTTTCATTTCTTTATTTCATCTTCATCAGCCCATTGTTTCATCAATCATTTTCATTTTTTATTTCATCTTCATCAGCCCATTGTTTCATCAATCATTTTCATTTCTTTATTTCATCTTCATCGGACTACTTTTCATCAAGCATTTTCATTTTCTTACTTCATCAGCGATGATCAGCCTATTGTTTTTGAAAGGCTGCATGGTGAAGTGAATTCACCAACGATGAGGTTCGCTCGGCAGGAAATTCGCTCGCTTCTTCGTCCCCCGATGTTCGTGTTGTTGCAACATCCACGAACAGACGATCGCCCTCCGATGTGTTGTCTCTATATCCACGTAGCGACAATCAGTCTTGCGTATGGCGATCCCAACTGGCGGTCAGAAATCAAACTCGACATCTTTGTTTCTCAGGGCTCAGGTGTTGG
>NW_025938423.1:71719-72261 GCF_000764305.2 Hyalella azteca | reverse complement strand
TGAGTTTGGTAATGATTTGTTTATAATAATTCTGATATGTGAAAACTTATATGGAAACTGTGTGCAGGACTTCACCAGGGCAGTTGCTTGCAAAATGATTACATAAACTTTATAAAAACCTTCCAAAGTGAATGACAGTCATATAACAATAACAGAATTTTCAGACATGAATAGAATAAGAATAGAATAGAAGTAGTGTGCCTCGATTTTGCCAAGGCATTTGACAGTGTCCCACATGAGCGGCTGTTGCGGAAATCGCAGTCTTTTGGAATTGACAGCAATGTACTCAAATGGATCAGAGATTTTCTAGAGGAGACGACCACGTGTCAGTATTAATGGGTCCGTATCAGACTGGGTTCCAGTGTGCAGCGGCGTGCCACAAGGAAGCGTTCTCGGGCCTATTCTATTCGTTGCGTTTATAAACGATCTGCCAGAAGCTGTGTCTAGCGTGTGCTCGATGTATGCTGACGACACAAAAATTTATAATACAGTGAAGAATACCTGTCTCTTCTACACATCTAGATGTGTAAAAGAGACAGATA